>NC_135783.1:280044321-280344321 GCF_051106095.1 Pogona vitticeps
TAATTCTTTTTTATATTTATTGGTTTGTCTTATGTGTTTGTAAGCTGCCTAGAGTGGTCGCAAGACCAGATAGGCGGGATATAAATAGAATAAATAAAATAAATAGGATCTTTGGCATTAGGAAAGTTTGCTGTATTTTTGGAGTAAAGTAACAGTTTGGGCAGTTGTATTGATTCTACATGCATTCAGGAAAACAGTGTGGTCTGCAAGCTTTAAACTCAAATTCTACCTGTGCATGTTTTCTGGCAATTAGAAATCAATTAGTTGTGCTGTTTTATTAACAAATGATTATGATGATGGAGTAAATAAGAACACTTGCCTTATTTGCATAAAAATCTGTATGTTTCTAATCTGTATTATAGGTATGAAGAAGGCTGTTTAATAGCTACTAAATGGGAATTTTAAGAAAAAGTTACAGAAGAGTTTAGTGTATTTAGTGCCCTGGTTTTTAGGATACCTTCACCTTGTTTCTTCACCCTTTTCCTGCCAAAAAAAGAGAGTGAGTACAAGGCAGATTAGTGGATCACTGGATGATTTGCAGCAGATTAGAAAGATTTTTGACTTTGGATTCCTAACAGTAGTAGGAATTTCTAAACTAGGTTAGTCTTTAGTGGTTCACATGTAGTGTGGTATCTATATAAAGGTTATCCCAGTGTATGGTTTATCGGGTCCAGTAAACTGCTTCACCTGCCATATTGCCTCTTCCCACCGGCAGCTGGTTGACTATCTTGGAAAAGAGAGATCTGAGCTAGATAGGCCTTCAGTCCCACACAGTATGGCTCTTCTTAGGCTGGTCTATGGTGGTTCAACTTGCACAGAGAGGACCCAAGTGAAAGGCCTTCCTCATTGTGTAGGACAGTTGTGAACAGAGGAGCTCTTGCACCAGAAAGAAAAAAAGGGGAAGGGACTGATTAAACCAATGGTAGAGCTCTAGAATATTAGTGGAATAGCTGCAGCACAACAATATATTCCCTTTGGACTATCTGATCAGGATACAAAAATACAGCTATATAGTGTTCCACTTTTCAAAGGCATTGCACATATAGGTATTATTTACAGTGGTGCCTCGCTTAACGATTTTAATTGGTTCCAAAAAAAACATCGCTGTGTGAAAACATTGTTAAGCGAAACACCATTTCCCATAGAGATGCATTGAAAACTGGATAATCCATTCCAATTGGAACGGATTACCATCCTTAAGCGAAAATCCCCATAGGAAAAAACGTTAAGCGAAACCCATTGAAATGCATTGAAGCCTATTTCAATGGGGGGGGAAATTCACAAAAAAATCAAAAAGACTCAGAACAAAGCCAAATTAAGTTAACGAAGGTTTTATTAGGTGCACTAACGATTCCAAGCATTTTAAACATTTTTTAAACATTTTAGAATATTTTAAAAATAGCAAAAACGGGGCTGTAAAAAAAACGTTAAGCGAAACAAGGGGACCTAAAACTGTCATCGTTAAGTGAAGCATGATCATGTCGTTAAGCGAAAATCACCCATAGGGAAAATCGTTAAGTGAAGCACAAGATCGCTCTGAAAAAACCATCGTTAAGTGAATTTTTCGTTGTACGAAGCAATCGTTAAGGCACCACTGTATACTGTATAGTTATTCAGTACGGGGCCATCTGTCTGATGGACTGTAGATATATCTTCACCACCACCACTGATTCATTTTTATGTTTCCCTACCTATTGAGTTTCTCCAGCAATGTCAACGGAGGAGGAATGTTTCCCCCCTTTCAATCAAGGCATGACTCCCCACATGGAAATGGGGAGTATGCCTTGTTTATATGTCTAATTGCATTAAGGAACTCAGCTGATCCACCCTGATGTAATGCATTTATAAACCATTCTGCAGCCAAATTGCATTCCATGGTAGTTTGCAATAATACAAAGAAAAACACTCCAATAGTATGATCAATCAAAAGAGCAAATTGGAGTGAACTATCAGATGATGATACCAGCCCATGGGAAGGTTGATACAGGCTGCCCAGTTGCTCCTCTAGTTTTGTGCATGTAACCACTGTTAGCAGCACCACATAAAAACAAGGAGGTTAGGAGTTGGTCATGGAGAGCTGCCATAACTTCCTTCTCTATGAATTAATATTTGCCACCAGGTTTCAAGAGAGTTACTCTGCAAATAGGTTCCCTTCCCCTGCCGCTTCCTGTGTACCCTCAAAGTCAGCTCTGGTATCCTGGAAAGCACGGCAAGAGGATATTTTTGGACAGCTCAGAGGACTTTCAGGAAAGCAGTGGGAGAATGCATTGTTCTGCTGGCCACTTAGGGATTTAGGCCTGTGCTTCTATTGCACAAATAGATCCTTTGAGTTTGAGAAGGCCATGGCAATCACTGATCACACAAACTCGGTGAGAGAAGTTATTTTCTGTGGATTAAGTTAGTCTTTGATGTATCCATTCCCTTGAACTAGCTCAGAAGCTCTCCGACTCCTCTTTCAGAGGTTTTTTAACAGAAGGCAAATGGACCATTGGTCAGAGATGCTTTTAGCTGTGGCTTTCTTGTACTAGCGGGAAAATGGATGACTCTTGAGGTCTCTTCTGTTTTTCCAGTTCTATGACTCTATGACATAAGGATCTTACTCTGTATTTTCTAAAGAGCTTTTTCCCTGCTTTTCTTAAACTTCCTCAGGATTGTTTACGAGCCTGCCAAGAACAGATTGAGTCCCTCCTTGAATCTAGTCTACGCCAGGCCCAACAACACAACATATCTTCAGAAACAAAGACTGTTGAAGATGAAGCTGATCTTTCCTGCACACCCACTGATGTTAGAGATGTGAATATTTAAGGAGGACCTTCGTTGGGTTTGCTTGGCAGTACCGGCAAATGACAAAAGGGCATCTGAGAAGGAATCGGAATCAAGATCTTCTCCCCTATGAAAACCTTTTCTCCAGGACTTTTTATACCAGAAGGGAAAACGTTATTCATTCTTTTCTTCATTATTCCTTCCTTCCATTTGTGACTTTAACAAGGTGACCCCCACCCCAACCCCCAACTGTCTTAAAAAAGAAAAAAATAGTATTTGCATGATCTCAAGGGGTTTGAGCTACAAAAATAGAAGATTTTATACAGTAATAATCAATTAGGGTTATATATATATATATCTATATATATATATATAGATATATATAGGTATCTTAAAGTTTTTTTGTCTGTATGTTGTAAGAATAGGCATTAACATTCACAGAGAGACACACAAACATGCATGCATGCATACAAGCAATGTCTCCAGGGGAGGTGTTAAAATATGATCCTTGCATTTTAAAAGAAGCCAACCATTTTTAAAGTAGAAGAGGGTGTTTTTTTTTAGATAGATTATGTGTTTTGGTGTGTGTGTGTTTTTCCTTTAAAAAGCATAGCTTTAATGCAGTTCTAGGCTTTTCTGTATCTTGCTTGCTTATGCATTTAGTCACTTTATAAGTCATCTGTAAATGTTTATTTTATTCCCTTTAGGTTTTTATCCTCTTCACCTTATAAATGGTTAATGTAATCTTTACATTAGTATATCTTAGTATACAACAGCATTATTATATGTTAATCTTCTGTGCCTGTGGATTGCCTGTGCATGAGGCTTCTAGGGGTGCCACCTTAGCATGGCCACACAAAGGCCCAACGTACTGTTCCAACAATAAAGAAAATTTGCAATAGTGACATAATATATTTTTGTAACCTTCCTATTTTTGTAGTTACCTGTGTATACAAAAACATACTAGTTTTTACCCAAAAGATACACAGCCTAATTATGTCCAGGTTGAATCCACGGCTTATCTTTTTTTAAAAAAATTGTTTTAAAACCATTCCATTTCAAAGCACTTTCAGTTCACTAGGTATAGGAAATACTTCCTTTTTGTGTGTGGGAATTTTTTTTTCTTCAAATGGAATGGTTTGGAAATTATATATATATAAATATATGAATATATATATATATAAAGTGCTTGTGTGCAAACATGGAATTGCAAAGCAAGTGCGTTTTAACTATGGTGTTGAGGAAAGGTATGTTTTGGTTTTTTCCTGAAGGTTGTGTTCCAGTCAGAGAAACTGCATTTACAGATTGCCAGGATATTTTCCTAATCTTTCAACAGAAAAGTCATTTAGAAATCTTTGGTGCCAATTCATTCCTTAAAATATAAAGTTGGGGACCTGAAAGGTTTACCTACAGGACACAGGTTTTGAGAATTGTCTCTAGATGTTTTACAACTGAAGGCTTTTAAACACTAAAATATATAATTTATAGTTAAGGCTAAAAAGAATATTTATTTCAGAGGATGTTCAGAAAGGCCAGTATAATTTGTAAAATAAATTATCCCATTGATTCCAAGAAAACAACATAAATCTTTCTGCCCTTGATGTAGTTTAAATTGCTCATACTAAGAAACAAAAGCATTTCAAGAGAATGCTACATTGATACAGAGATCTCCAGTGTAATGTTAACCATGAGAAAGCACCATAGTTAAAAGTGTAGAATTGGTGTACTTGAAAAAAAAAAGTTCTTAAACCAGTATATTTCCCTGTTGTTGTTTTTTAAAAATTCTAGCTACAAATAGAAAATTTGCACATCTTGGCTATGTATCTTTCTTTATTATTATTGTAGAAAGTAGCTGAAGGGACATGGACATAGCTGTTGAAGTTGATGCTTGAGGAGAATGTGATGGCAAAATGTATGTGAGAAACTGCCGCTAAGGTGTTGATTGTACAAAAAAAGTTTTTAAAAGGAAAAAAAAAAGAGGAGCAGATGCTCTCATTTTTTTTTTTTTATCAAGCTGCTATGGATAAATTCCCAGCATGAATTGAAAAAAAAAATTAACATTGCTTTTCTGTATCTTTGTCATTGTGTTTTGCTGCTATTTTGTGGTCATTTTTTTGTTTATACAATGTCATATACTGCCATGTTATAGGTTTTAAATTTTCTCATAGAAAATTATATTATTGACATCATTTTTTGGTAGATTTTTTTTATGTGATCAGTTTTACTTAATGTGATTACTGCTCTATTCCAAAAAAAGGTTCCTGTTCCACAATACCTCATACTTCAGTTAACCGTGTTTAGATCAGGTTTTAATGTCTGTTCACAATGCCTCATACTCATAGTTCTACTGCAAACCGAAATGCATCGGACATTATTCTGAATGGGTCTCGCGATCAGCAACTAGTTTATGCTAATTTTAAAACAGCAGTCATTTCAGAAGATTGAGTAATGTCAGGTTCTTTTGTTATGTGTGTGTGTGTGGTTTTTTTTTTTTTTAATAAAGTGGATTCTTTTTCTGATCTGGGGTTTATTATCATAGTAGTTTTAAGCTGTGTTATTAGCCACATTTGATATATGAAAGGTGCATTATAATATAACTCTTATATGCCCTTTGATGTTTTCCATCAACAGGGAATCATCATGCGGTATGATAGGTTATCTTCTGGAATTTTAAGTATTTTGTGTGTTTAATCTGTTATGATATATTTAGGGGTTTTTGTTGTTGATGATGTTAATTATAGCATAATGCTAATTTAAAAAAAAAAGCAACAACCTGTAAATCTCAAAAGTAAGTCAGCTAACAAGAGTTGTATGGTGAAGAATAATCTAGTTGCCTGTATGCTGCTAAACCAAAACAGAATTAGAAATTCATTTTGAGGCAAATGCAGTTAAGATCCTACCTAAGTTCATTCAAATAGAAAAGACAACAGCCTTTGTGAGGCTACTGGCAGTCGCAGGACCCAAGAGGACTGGCTTCGTTCTGTCCAAATTTCAGGAACATTTCTTACTGCTTACCTCATAGACACTTCTGTTTGTGGCATCTCTGTGTCTCTGAACCAAACAAGATTATTAAGTTAGTGGTTGTTGGTTATATTAGGTGTTTTCACTGAGAAGCGGCAGTGTGTACTGAAAATGTTAAGTATTGTACTGAAAAGGCCAAATGCTGATAAGCGGGTTCACGTGCCAACAGAGATGCTTTATTTGTCACATTGTTATAACGATCTATAGAAAGCAAAGCAATCCAGATTCGTACTTTATATATATCTATATGTAGGTATATATAAATATATATATAGTACTTATTGGCATCACTGGTCTGAAATGCACATTGTCACCAACAGACCTGTAACGGATAAGTTTCCAGCAAAAGAAGAAAAAAACACCCTCCCCCTAAAAGTCTAGAAATAAAATTGTAAAACCCAACATTTGTGTTATGTTGCTCCTTTTGTTCTGTGTCAAGAGGTCTCTGAACCCGATATGGGTTAGTCTGCAGTGGTTAGTTCATTATCTTTTTTTTTTTTTTTTTTGGCCAGGACTATGCAAAATAAGATATAATTTAGTTTGGGACCAGGTTGCTGGGTAAAAATCACAGAAATAGTTCTGTTTTATTAGAACAAAGATAATGGGAAACGTACTGGGAATTATACAACGCTCCTGGGTACCTTGGATTCCATTGCCTTTATCACATGCAGATATTAGTGGAGTGGTTTACCATTTCCTATGTATAAAGGTTGTTGGATAGAGAGAACGATACATTTTGCAAAGGATTAAGAGCTGTGAAAGATCACTTTTGGGGACTACCAAGAGTCCCCCAGGGAGCATGCACACTAGCCAATTATTGCTGCCCAGGTAACTTTCTGGGCTCAATTTACACAGGTGCCCAGAGGATGAGAAATAGATAAGTGGAAAGTGGTACTCCATAGTCATGTCATTGCAAGAATGTTCAAGAGGGCAAGTGAAAAAGCTGATGAGCAGGTCCCAATACAGGAAGCATTGCAGTGGGGAACCTGCAGATGCTGAACAAGCCAGCCATGGCACTGCTGCCATGTAACTGTTCCACAATCCCTTTATGTTGCATTTTGTCTATGGCCATCCAGCAAACAAGCTAACCATCTTCCTTGTCCGAAACAAACCCAACTGGCCACTGATTTTTTTATTATTATTATTATTTTGCTATAAACTAGTAAACAATGTGTTTGAGATCCTGTGTAGTGGATAGAGTGCAAGACTAGGATTTAGGAGATCTGGGTTCAAATCCTGTCTCAGCCACAGAACTGTGTGTGGGGGGTGGCAGTCCTTAAAATAGCTGTAACTATAGGAGATGTTTCTTGAAAACTATTAGGGTAGGATGCCATAAGTCAAATCCAGCTTGATGGCACGAAACGCACTCCAAGGTACTCTTGTGGCTGAAAAGTCCATTCATATGGTAGTTTCACTTTTTCTATATTCAGTATAGCCTTCAAGCCATGCAACAAGAGTAATTAATGCAGAGACAACTCTTTCCCACAATGAAAAGGGCACAGCTAAAGCTCAGTTTTTACAGTCCCTGATTTCAGTGGGAAAGATTGAAGTATGTATCTAACACATTGAGGTCAGTGGGACTTGGACCAGAGTTTTTTAGGTGGATGGATGTGTAGATTAAGTTGCACACAGCCCCCCCCTCAAAAAAAAAATCCTGAAAATGAGGCACTGAGATTACACAGTGAAAGTGTCTGGAGTCACCCTGCAATTTCTTAGGGTCTTAATATAATTGTCTGATCATTTGGAGACTAGCAAGTATGGTCTGAGCTGGGAGGATAGTGCTGCACAACATTAAGTGTTCAGTTGCCTACTGCTCAAAACATTGGTCCCCCCCCCCCCGATAAGATCTGTTTTTGGAGATGAAAGCAGCAGATCATAACTGGCCATTAAGTATTCAAGAGTAAAAGAGACATTACCTGTGGATGTCACAGAATACCTGCATAGCTAGGATAATGCAATTTTCAAAGGGTACAAGAAATCTCACCATGTCTTAACTGGAAGGCACTTTCATACATACTTGAGCACAGCTTCACAAATTACTTGGTTACTTGTAATTTTTTCAGAATTGAAGCTATCTCTTTATTAAAGTTTATTAATTCAGGCAGCTTATATCATCTTTATCCAGAGATGGGCTCAAGGCATCATACAAACACGCGCACGCACGCGCGCGCGCACACACACACACACACACACACACACACACACACACACACACACAAAGTGAATACAAGACTAAAAGATGTAAAACACAGCTATAGAAGAAAATACCCCACCCATATTATCCAAGTCCCTTTTACAGAAAAGCAAAGCCAGTTGCCAAACACTAACCTGAATGAAATTGGTGGCCTACTGGCAGAAAATAATGGAAAGAACCAGCCCAGTCTGCTTCAGCAGGGAATTCCAGAGTCTGGAATAGACCAATAAGAAGGGCTCCTATGAAGACCTGTAACCTCAGGCGGGCTTTCAAGGTAGAATTATTCAGAGAATCTGCATTGACTCAAGTTGGCTCATGACTGAGGCAGGAGAAGCAAGCCTTTCTCCCTAAAATTTGGCAACGAGACACAGCCACTCATTTGTTCCACAAGCCACCCCGACTTTATAACTCAATAACTTTGTATTGGACTGGAAACAACAATGAAGTTGACCCATTGTGTGACTCACATTCTCCCTTTAACTTCCTTCAGCTAACAGTTTTAGTGCAGCATTTTGGATTTGCTGAAATTTTTCAAACATAGCCTTGTATAGATCATGTTACAATAATCTAAATGGGATATAACTAAGGCATCCGTAACCATGGTCAGAGTTCTCCAGAATGAAGACAATGAACTAGCCTCATGTCTACAAAGGCACACCTTACCATTGCTAAAACCATCTTCAAGTGGAGTGCAGCTTTATTTAGAACAATTTGAATCCTATTCTCTGATCTGCCTTTCAGCTAACCAAGACCACCTCTATCTTGTCTCGATGGCCCATTATTGACTTCAAAACACTAGTTTGGAAACAGTTTCCCTGGATATAGACATCAGAGTTCTGTATCATCAATATACTGACAAGCACCAAACTTCAAAGTTCTGGAGGATCTCTGATAGTGCTTTCATGTATATGTTAAAACATGCGTGCCATAAGGCAGTGGTCCCCAACCTTGGGCCTCCAGATGTTCTTGGACTACAAATCCCAGAAGCCTTCACCACCACCTCTGCTGGCCAGGATTTCCATGAGTTGAAGTCCAAGAACATCTGGAGGCCCAAGGTTGGGGACCACTGCCATAAGGGATCTCCAGACCAGTTACCATGACATTGAACTGCATTGCCAAAATACCGCCTGATACCACCTCCAGGAGGGACTGAATCACAATAAAACAGAAATCCATCCAGAGAAGCAGAGGGATACTATGACTGGGAGAAATAGCCCCCATACAAGTAGATGGAAACCGCCACCCCCAACAATACGAACTTCATATCACCCTATTCCTCCTAATCCATTCCAGTATTGTATCCAGGCACTCCTTTAGCACTGGATTGTATCCATTGCAGATGTTTTAAAGGAGAGAGATCTGCATATTGTCTGCATGTTGATGACAAAAGTTTTCAAATTGGAGGCTGAACATAAATTATCCACAAATGAGCAAATATGGGTGATAGTATGTGTGGAACGTATCTGTAGATCTTTGCAAGTAACAGTTTAACTTTGAGTCTACAGTGTGATGCAGCTGCAAAAATAGCTTATGCTACTCTAGTCTGCAGCAACAGAAGTACAGTATCTAGATCAGTGGTGTCGAACTGTGGCCCTCCAGATGTTCTTGGACTTCCACTCCCAGAAGCCTTCACCACCACCTCTGCTGGCCAGGATTTCTGGGAGTTGAAGGCCAAGAACATCTGGAGGGCCACAGTTCGACACCACTGATCTAGATCAAAACAACTGATCTGGAGAATCATTGTCTCATTCCATTCTAGTTTTGTCCAAGCTCCACCTGGAAGAATATGCCAAATTCTAGACACCACAACCAGGGAAAGATATTGAGAAACTGGATCATTTCCAGAGAAGAGTGACTGAGATTGTAAAGGGTCTGAAAACCCAACTCTGTTAGGAGCTGTTGAGGAAGTTGGGATGTTTTGCCTGAAGAAGAAAGGAGTGAGAGTTAGTATGAGAGCCATTTTCCAATATTTAAGGATTGTCATGAGGTAGACATAGTGTTGTTTTCTGTGGCTCGAGAAAACAAAAAACAATGCTGTTCCTTTAACAGAAGAACAAGCCTAGAATGGATACCGACATGGCAAACTAATTGTCTCTTTTTAGGTCAAAGAAGCAGGAACATAAGGTGCCATATATCAGGTCTACAGTTTGCTTTACCTAATGCTGCTTTGGGCAAAATGTGGCCCCGAAGGTGTTTTGTTGATTCTGGATGCCTCCGAGAGCTGCAGTTCAACACCAGAGTACTCTTATCATCACTTCAAGGCCATTGTTGTTATATGTCTTTAAGTTGCCTCCGACTTATGGTGACTCTATGAATGCGTGATCTCCAAAATGGCCTCCCCTCAACTTCAAATGGACTTCTGATGTTTTCTCTCTCTTTTTTTTTTTGGTCAGCTGCATGGCTCCTGGAAGATAATTCAATATGGAAGATTGGTCCATGGACCAGGCAAAACTGCCCACCTGAATTCTAGTCCAGCATTGCAGTCACTGGCAGCAGGCTGGGGAAGAAACATAAATATTCATAAATTGTCCTGAGAGGATGTTGCATTGTTAGCCTCTATGTTAAAGCAATGTCCCAAGATAGAGCCTCCAAGCTGAGCAGCTCTGCGCAATCCCCAGCCTGATGACATCTTCTGCTGGATTTGAAAGCTTGTGTATTTTTAGTGGATCATTAAGACTACATATTTCCTATCCTTGTTTGTGCACCATCCAAGCATCTTTCCTGGCTAAGCCACCACCAAAAGATCAATTAATTGCTTTGTATTGAACTGTTAACAATTCATTTTAAGTTGGTTTGAGAATAATTTTTAAAAAGGCAGAATATTGTATAGATCTTGAAAATCCATAATTAAGTAATAAATCAATACATCAAAGAGATTTAGACCACAGAACGTTGATTTTACTGCCTGAAGTTGTACTATTCAGAGAGAAAAAAAATAAACATGGGTGAAGAAAGTATCAGCATGTGATTTTTCCCTATTAAAATAAATCAAATAACCTTATCCAACATTTTGAACAAGTTTGTCACCTGTTTAAAATCTTACATATTGCATCATACGGATTAACTCTTGCCAATAAAATGTATATTGGAGCTGCAAAATCAATAAACTGAGAATGCAGTTATAGCTATTTTCATGACTGTCCATTTTCTACAGCGCAGATGGTAGAAAAATATAATGTTCCATGATTCTTAATTTCAGTGAGGAGAACTAGTTTGGCAATTGTTCACCATGACCAAAATTTGTATGTCTCTGCATTTGCTAATAAAAATGGTAAATTAAGACTTTGCTTCATTTTTTTAAATGACTATCCTTAAATGTGTAGGGCTTTTTTTAAAAAAATGTCAGTTAGAGAACAATGTAGGCATGTGTTTTTAAACTACTGTTCGTGCAGTCTGGTCAGGACTGTGTGACACAGTATACAGTGTTTTGTCATCCAAGGAATGTCTTTGATCAAGAGTTTATGCAAGAAGGGGGAAAAAAGCCATGAAACCCTAATCCGTTCCCACAGTCCAGTAAACGTGAGCTGGACAAACACTGGACAATAGCAGTAAAGCTTGCTGTTGGAACAATAGCATCAACTAAAAAAATTAAAGAGCTGCTGACTCATAGTTCCTACATTCAAGAAAGATTCCATGCAATATTGATTAGTCCCTGAATTCTGAGACCAGAAGATTATACACATCAATTATACCTTCCAAGTATTTAAAGAAAGCATGTTTTTATGGGCCTAAACTTAATGAAGAGCAATTACAGAAAAGCTGTATGAAGTGCGTGTCTCAGGCATCAATAATGTTTGCTCCAACAGCATTCCTAAAACCATTAATATATAAAACTACTGAACCATGATTATTCTATTAAATTTTCCAAGTCTTGATGCAAAACATTTCTATATGCTACTTGACTGGATGTTGTCAAACATTTTCAAGATTTAAGAAAGAAATCTCGGTGCTGTTTCCAAAGTGCATTCAAGCCGCCTTTATATTTGAGGCATGTTAAACACAATGGATCCTGTTTCATAAAGGAAACGTGCTATAAAGAGAAGGTTAATGCAAGATGACGGTGTATGGTAAGTAGCATCAATACAACATTGTTCTCTAATTTCAACCAGGCCAAGCTTTCCCGTTAGGCAAAATGATGTGACTGCTTCGTGTGGCAGACTAGCAGGAGTAGCAAATTTGCCATTTCCTCCCACTCAGGCATCCCCAAGGTAGGCTCACCAAAAAAAATTCTATTAACTGAGCTGGTGAAGTGGGCTGAAAGAGCCTCTAAATGGCCAATTGTGACCCCTGAAAGGTTATATTGATTTGTTTTATGGCATGGGGTGGGCTCAACAGATTCCATGTGAGTTGTGGGTCACACTTCACCTTCGTCTACTGTAAAATATACCCAAGCTTTCAGTCTCCATCTCAGTTTCCCATTCTCCCTTTCTGTATGCTTTCTCAGGGTGTGTGTGTGGGGGAATGTTATGACGGGATTTTGGAACCTGAAATATTAGCAGGCTTTTGACTAGGTTTTGATTTAGCTGTTACTTTCACTTCAGGAAACAGGTTCTTTCAGACTGATCTGGAAGAACCTGATTCTGCTAGACATCAGCCAAACCTGTTGCACACACCCCTTCATGGGCTGTAGTTTATTAGAAATTTCTGAATGGGAGATGGCAATTTATCATTAATGAATCAATTAAAATAGTTAAACCCTGCTGTATATCAAAAGATTTACAGTCAATACTATAATCTGAAGCAGTTTAAAACAGTCTGAAAGATGATTAACCCATAGATTTAGTTATATCAGAATGACATGACCTAATCATGCCAAGAGTCCTATCGCCCAGAGACTTTTGTAAGGAGTCATAGTTTAGCTCAGTGGTTCTTAACCTTGGGTTACTCAGGTGTTTTTGAACTGCAACTCCCAGAAACCCCAGCCAGCACGGCTGGTGATGAAAGCTTCTGGGAGTTGCAGTCCAAAAACACCTGAGTAACCCAAGGTTAAGAACCACTGGTTTAGCTCATTGCCACAATGAGATCAACATCGGTGCCAACCAAGCCTCTGAGTGGAGCATATTCCACAAGGAGGGTCTCACAGCAGTATCAGCTGAGTGCAGAAAGAATAATGCGTATGCCATAAATGCTCTCTTAAATTACATATTCAGTGCTGCTACCTAGTTTATAATCCCGCTCACTGCAAGCCTCTATGTTATAAAATGAACCCCTATTGAACACATATAAGCTTTAAGGCATTGGAATTATATTAGCATAGAGATTTTTAAGAGCCTAAATTCAAAGGAAAATATTCATAGGTAAAGCAAAAAGTAAAGCATGCTGTTTCTATACTGCCCTATAGCGCGCTCTCTGAGCAGTTTACAATTTAATTATACAGGCTTCACAGTCAGTGTAATTTACTGACCTTGGAAGGATGGAAGGTTGAGTCAAACTTAAGACAGCTACCTGAGTCTGGGATAAAACTTAAGTCATGAACAGAGTTTAGCCACTGCACCACAAGGGTACCAATAATATGACCTGTTTCTCTGGCCCTCAGGAAACAGATTGTTTCCACTGGTATTCAGTCTGCAGCTAGAATAATTTGGATCCAAAACATTATTCCAGGTGCCACTGTACAAAAATCTCTGTGGTTCTTGATCCTTCATTCTGAAATGCCAGATGAAGGAAGAGTGAAAAGTGGCAGAAGAAACACACAGATATGCAGGTGACATCACATTAGTGGCAAAAAGCAAAAATGTCTGGAACCTTCTATTGATAGAGGTTAAAGATGAACGTGGAAAAGTAGGGTTAGAGCTGAACATTAGGAACACAAAAATAACAACTACAGAAAAATTACACCGGCTTTCAACAAAGTTAGAATTCACTTTCCATCAATCCCTATGCCCTGCTATAACTATGACATACCATCTTCCTGTTGATACAGTCTGCTATGGATTGCGAATCTGTGACATTCTGGCATACTAGTTAAATTGAGTACTCAGTGTTTCTCCTTATCCCCTCCTCCCTGCCCATTAAGTGAATGTAAACAATGCATATAATGAGAGAATTCCCATAAACATATAAATATATCCTGAGAAAAAGTGACAATTTTTGGGTTTTGTGAGTATTTTGTTTCTGCCATGACAGGACTTGGGTTCTTTTGACAGTGATCAGTAGGATTTGAGAACCATGAACTGCATCACTATAAGGTCCCATGGCACTGCGAAAACACTAACTGCGTGATGAAGGTACCCCTGCAAAACCGGTGACTAAACTTCTCCTTAAAATTGGCTGATTTTGGTTATTTAAGCACAGTGCATGAGAAGGCAGGGTGGGGGTGGGGGAATGTCTTGGGACAGTCCTGGATGGAATAGACTATAGACAGCTAAACATAAAAGGGAACATGCTACTTAGGATCAAAGCGTTAAGGTCATTTCTGTCTGTGTCAAACATTAGTGTTAAGTTCTTGTGTGAGGGGAGAACTTTCTTACACGTTTTAATGGTCTAGGTTGTGTTACTCCTAAACGCCGTCTTTGACATAATTGAATCTTTGCCTTAAAAGCTGCCGCCTGGAAAACAGCATTCCACGGTTGGCATGCTGTATACAGTATTTAATTTGGCAGCAAGAAGAACAATAGGTATAGACATGAAAGAGTTGATGGATCTTAGGTTTCAGAAGCTTCACAAATTGAGATTAATCTTTTCTGTGTCAATAAAATCCAATATAAAGGAATCAATGCCTTTTCAAAATTAGTGTGCAATATTAGCATGCAGGTGAATTTATTACTAATTTACCTCAGTTCCTTCAGATGTAGGTACTGCAGAGTTAAGACAAAAAAGACTAAAGTGAGCTTAAAAAGAGAGGGGGTGGGTGGGGAGAGAAATAAACAGGCACTGGTTCCAAAAAAATAAGCGATTTAATGTAACATTTTCAGCCACTAGAAATAGAGGCTTGTAGCTCAGTTAATGAATGTAGTTACGATAAAGCAAATATTCTCTAAGGAGAACTTTTCAACATCAAGAGCTGCAATGGAATGGACTGCCTTGAAGGATGGTGGACTCTCCTTTACTGGAAGTTCTGGACAGAAGTTAGATGGCCACTTGTCAGGGTTGCTTTAACTGTGGATTTTCTACATCACTAAGGGATGGAATCAGTTACCCTTGGAGGTCCTTTCCCACTGTATGAGTTTATAAACACATCTAATTAATTCTTAAAAGGCATGTCCAAAATAAATGGGTTGGCTTTTCCATTCTTGCTGGCATATTGAGTGCAGCACCTTAAAAGCGTTATCTTTTAACATTTTAAATACCGTATATACTCGAGTTTAAGCCGACCCGAATATAAGCCGAGGCACCCAATTTTACCACAAAAAAACTGGGAAAACTTACTGACTCTAGTATAAGCCAAGAATGGAAAATACAGCAGCTACTGGTAAATTTCAAAAATAAAAATAGACACCAATAAAATTACATTAATTGAGGCAGTAGGTTAAATGTTTTTAAAGATACTGCCCTTCTGAGCTGTGAGACACACTTCACTGCCTGTGGAAGGAGGACTCATACCGCCTGCTGAACTTATCTACTGCTCTACTGCTGCGTAACTAGAGGGAGAGAGACAGAGTATGGAGGACGGAGGTGGGAGGAGGAAGGTGGGTACATAGAATATACAGGAGGAGGATGGGAGTGTCCTGGAAGAGGAAATGCAGTGTACTTAACCCAGGTCATCGGACTACCCACAGAAGCTGCAGGTGCCCGTAGATGAGTGGGGGAGTCCGGACAACACTCACACAGCAGGGGAGAACATGTAATTTTGACATTGAGTCGAGTATAAGTTAAGGGGGTGTTTTTTCAGCAAAAAAAACCTGTGCTGAAAAACTAGGCTTATACTCGAGTATATACAGTATATGCAGAATACATCATGCAAAGGCAGGAGTGGATGAATCCCAAACTGGAATTAAGATTGCTGGAAGAAATATCAGCAACTTCAGATATGCAGATGATACCACTCTGATGGCAGAAAGTGAGGAGGAATTAAAGAACTTCTTAATGAGGGTCTGAAGCTCAACATCAAAAAAACTAAGATCATAGCCACTGGTCCCATCACCTCCTGGCAAACAGAAGGGGAAGATATGGAGGCAGTGACAAATTTTAGTTTCTTGGGCTCCATGATCACTGCAGATGGAGACAGCAGCCACGAAATTAAAAGATTCCTGCTTCTTGGGAGGAAAGTGATGGCAAACCCTGACAGCATCTTAAAAAGCAGAGACAGCACTTTGCCAACAAAAGTCCGCATATTCAAAGCTATGGTTTTCCCTGTAGTGATGTATGGAAGTGAGAGCTGGACCACAAAGAAAGCTGACTGTCGAAGAATTGATGTTTTTGAATTGTGGCGCTGGAGGAGGCTCTTGAGAGTCCCCTGGACTGCAAGGAGAACAAACCTATCCATTCTAAAGGAAATCAACCCTGAGTGCTCACTGGAAGGACAGATCCTGAAGCTGAGGCTCCAATACTTTGGCCATCTCATGAGAAGAGAAGAATCCTTGGAAAAGACCTTGATGTTAGGAAAGTGTGAAGGCAAGAGGAGAAGGGGACGGCACAGGATGAGATGGTTGGACAGTGTCATCGAAGCTACCAGAGTGAATTTGACACAACTCCAGGAGGCAGTGGAAGATAGGAGGGCCTGGCGTGCTCTGGTCCATAGGGTCACGAAGAGTCGGACATGACTAAATGACTAAACAACAACGAATGAGGGTGAAAGAGGAGAGCACAAAAAATGGTCTGAAACTCAACATAAAAAAAACTAAGATCATGGCCACTGGTCCCATCACCTCCTGGCAAATAGAAGGGAAAGATAAGGAGGCAGTGACAGATTTTACTTTCTTGGGCTCCATGATCACTGCAGATGGTGACAGCAGCCATGAAATTAAAAGACACCTGCTTCTTGGGAGGAAAGCTATGACAAACCTAGACAGCATCTTAAAAAGCAGAGACATCACCTTGCCGACAGAGGTCCACATAGTCAAAGCTATGTTCTTCCAGTAGTGATGTATGGAAGTGAGAGCTGGACCATAAAGAAGGCTGACTGCTGAAGAATTGATGCTTTTGAATTATGGTGCTGGAGAAGACTCCTGAGAGCCTCCTGGACTGCAAAGAGAACAAACCTATTCATTTTGAAGGAAATCAACCCCTGGAAGGACAGATACTGAAACTGAGGCTCCAGTACTTTGTCCATCTCATGAGAAAAGAAGACTACCTTGGAAAAGACCCTGATGTTGGGAAAGAGTGAAGGCAAGAGGAGATGGGGACGACAGAGGACAAGGTGGTTGGAGAGTTATCATCAAAACTACCAATATGAATTTGACCCAACTCCAGGAGGCAGTGAAAGACAGGAGGGCCTGGCGTGCTCTGGTCCATGGGGATACGAAGAGTCGAACACGACTTGACTAAACAACAACCATTTATGTGCCTTAAAAGTAACATTCCAAGTTCTGCTCCTGGCAGCTATTCTTAACCCAACTTCAAGCAAAAATCCTGTTGGCTGAGTTCTACCTACCAAACAAAAAATCATGTTATTGTTAGCAGAAGGCTGCTAACAATTAAAGACTTCTTTCACAATATATGAGGCTCAAAATCAAGCCAAAGTGCATAAAATGGCTTTGTCTCTTTTATTATATACAAATATGGATCCACATGAACATGAGTAGAAATCCATTCACTCAGAACTGGTGTCTCCTCCCTCGAGGATATGGAGTACTTTAGAAATGGCATGAGGGTGCTATGTTTCTGACATTTCAGTACAGATCAGAAATACTCATTGTAAACTGCTGCTGCCAAGTTTCCTTCAGTGACCTAAGGCTCCCACATGCATAGAAAAACAACAACAGACAACATAGTCAACAAAATGTATTTCTTTTTGTATGTGCTGTTACATTTTAGAACAACATTCCTTTTTCATGAGCTGTACATGGTTATGTACAAAATAGGCACTACACCAACTGCAGATTCAGTCGTATCTCCTATTACTCACCCACCCCAACACTCTCTCAACCCAGCAAACTGAGTAGTTGGTAAACTGTACCATAGCCAGCACTGTACATTTGGCCCTCTTTTCTACCATCCTAACATACTATGAAAAGTAATGCTTTCCTCCTCTTCACTGTGTTCCAACATTTATTTAATTCAGGTAATTTCTTCTCCCCACAGTAAAAACCAAACAATTTAAAATTATCCAATTCTCATGTCTTCCAATTGAGATAATCATTTGGATTGTCACTGAAGTTGATCTCAAAACAACACCATTGAGACAAAAAGAAAAGGACACCCAACCAAGATATCCACAATATCCAGAAGGGACATAATGCTAAGTGGCCTGCAAATGTTGCCATCTTCCATGGCAATATATTCAGGTACTATGATCACTGATCAATTAAAAGACATTGCGCATAAATAGTTGTCAATAGAGCTTTAATAAAAAGTACAACTGAACAATCCACAGTAGACTATGTAAAAACATGGAAGACGAATATTCAGCACAAAAACAAACATTGTGGGACAAAGGCATGCTTACACTTGACTCTTAAGTCAAAATTGCATCCAAGTGAAATTAAAAGGAAAACTGAGATATACCTGCATTGCATCCAATTTTGCAACACGACCAAGCTAAAAGAACATGTCAGACAACATAAAATAGGACACTGCATGATAAATTTGTCAGGCTTTTATGTTCAATACGCTGTTTCCAAAACTGACCCCTTTGTTCATTTTAAAGATTGGTTTCAATCTTCAAGATTTCTCGTTGATATAATTATTTTTCCCACTAGGTGGCCCTTAACCAACTGTTTGTTCATTACAATCTATTCAGTGCTTTAAGCACTACAAGGAAAGTCAACAGTTTAAGTGTAAGAGTACAACCCTTCTCTTGTGGGCGCAGCTCTATTGCTAAAAGGGATGCAGCTCTATTGCAGAACACGAAGTCCACTAGGTGTTGGACTGCAATTCAACATTGCTTGCCATCAAAGCCTATTGGAAGGAAGGCACAAAGATATCTGGATGGCACCAGATTCCCCATCCATTCAAGAGCATTATGGCCTTACTTTCTTTCTTCCCGTCCCCCTCCAGCATGTATGCAGCACAGCAATGTAATGTAGGCAATGGGAGGTCTCTGCACCTCTCTCATAGCCTCATTTAGTCCTTGGACTCTAAGCACGTTACCTGAGCTTCAAACTTGGAGGAGGAAGAGGAGGGGGGGGGGAGTGAGGTGGTTGTTACAATGTGTTGCTCACATATCACTACAACAATAATAAACAACCCCAAAGAATATTGTTTTCTTCATTAGGCTGAGTGGAGATATTAACAGGAACAGCTGCATGCTGTCATTTCATTCCTGACTTATAATGACCCTTTCTAGGGATTTCCAGGTAGAGAATACACAGAAGTGGTTTACATTCCCTTCTAGGTATACTGGAGGGAAAAGACTTGAGATGCAGTGTGCAGAAAAAAATGTTTTAAAAACAAAGCTTCAAACCCACTTTGAACTGCATGTATGTGACCTTCACAATACCCTGAAGCATTAATAATAAAAGGCAGCAAGGAATATAGGTACCTTTAATTGTCCTGCCTAAAGCTTGGAGATAAGGTTGCCACCTTTGCCTAATTAATGGAAGAGTCAAGGAAGTGGAGGAGAGAGAGAAATTCCAGTGGCCCCAACTGAATGGAGCCTGCAATCCAAGTAACACGTATTTATTTTATCCCTGTCGTAGAAATTTTGCACCCATGGAATTTCTCCCACTTGTTTCACTTCACAGAAGCAACATTCTCTTAAACAAAGCTTGCTTGAATACATACAGGTCAGGCAACTTGTGTGATGTGTCATCTGAGACCATATCACCTTTATAAAAACCAAAATCATCATCATGCATTTACATACATGAATAACATCTGTTACACAGATTAATTTACTATGTTCCTTTGCACTAATATAGTGAAATACATCATTATGCATATACCCAACAGAATGTAAATTTTTCAAAGGAATCTTTCAAGAGCACTTAGGAAACATACATGAAAATTCCTTAGATTGTTTTGGAGTTAACCTCCAACGTACATTGCACTGGTAGTAGAATGGACTGTGGTTTGTTTGTTTTTTGAGGTTTAATTATGTTCTAGGCCAATGGCCAATATTAAATTCTGAAGCGGTATTTTAAGTGTTAGGTTCACAGTGAAGTCACTGCTTCCTTAAACTGCAGGGTCCAAACTCAACTGACACTGTGATTCAAAGAATGCAAAAGGCAATGGCTTTATCCCTGAACAAAAATGAACCTTCTATGTAGAAGGAAAAAGTCTCTTTCAGCTTCAATTTCTCCTCCCAATATTTCACCATTTCTTTGCATCCTTTCAATGTTTTTTCCTCTGCTCATGTTTTCAGAATGTAAGGGCAGATCCTTCAGAACCAAGTTTAAAATCGGATGGAACATGTAGCAATGAACAAGCCTAAAAAGAAGAACAGAAATTGCTAATGTAGATTTTTACTGCATTTATATTCTGCACTCTCTTTGTTCTCTACTTATGTTATTACACCATTATTTCATGATGGCAGTAACATCCAACATCAAGTGAATGAGATTCATTGTCACCCTATGAGACTTTTCCTCCTTATTCTCCCTCCCCCCGTCCCCAACATCTTTCAAGTCTGATTTAGAATTTTCAAAATATTCTGTTGAAAAAAGTTAACAGTGCTTGTTTCAGTGGTGGATTCACCCTCTGCATACCACCCTATGAATATCCCTTGATACACTTGATGCCAATTTTAAAACTCACTACAAACCTGTTTAAATCGTCCTCTGATTTTCTCAAGATCTTCTTGAAGATTGACATAGACAGGATCCTCACTGGGAAATTTCTCAATCATCTGTATTAATGATTCTAGCACTTTTATCTTTTTACTGAAAAACAATACATATACACAAATAGATTTAAATCAACATTTAATAATACAGTGAGTATTCAGAAAGTATCTATTAATGTTTTGAAAGATGTTTAGTCACACTTCTAATATATTTTTATTAGTTTGGTTATTTCTGCATCATAATGACATTGTGACCAATGCATAGAACTACAACTACTGTATTTTTCCGTGTATACGGTAAAATGACACTTTTCCTAAAATCATTAGAGGAAAAATTGAGGGTCGTTTTGTACATGGAAAGAGGTGGAGGCAAAGGAGCAGTTGCGCTCGGCTGCCTCTTGCAGCTGTCCATTGACTGCCACCGCCGCTGCCCAATCACCTCCTCCACTGCGACTGCTAGGGCTCACCTCCAGCTCATGTCACCGCCTTGTCCCCTGCCCGAAGGAAGCCTGCGAGTGGCGCTGGAAGAGGGTGAATCTGGTGACAGAGGCTGCAGTCAATAGGCAGCAGCGAGAGGCGGCTGATCGCAGCTGCTCCTTTGCCTCTGTCTCTGCCTCTATTATTCTATTTACTTTATTTATTATTAGACTTTTACCCGGCTCCCCTAGACAATGTCTACTCGGGGCAGCTTACATGGATAAAAAACACAATATGACAAATATAAAAATCATCTAAGACACAGTTTTAACACTTATTTCTAAACAGCATATTACCAAGATGACATAACTCAAGGAAGAAAAATAAGGATCAATTAATTGACTGGAGGGAAGGCCTGCCTGAAGAGCCAAATTTTTAAATGGCTTTTGAAAACACCCAGCGAGGGTGCCAGACGAATTTCGGTTGGGAGGGTGTTCCATAGCCGAGGGGCCACTGTTTCTTGTTTTTTCCTTCCAGGCCTCTCTCGGCGTAAGGCCCCTCAGTCGTCCCTGCTGGCTATGTCGGGTGATTCGGGTAGATCTGGGTGGGAGAAGACGATCTGCCAAATATCGAGGTCCCAAACTCTTTTGGGCTTTGTATATAATCGTTAGCACTTTGAAATCAATGCGGAAATGAATGGGGCAACCAATGCAAGGTAACCAGAGTGGGGGAGATCTGCTGATATTTTCTCACCCCACTAAGGAGCCTGGCTGCCGCATTCTGGACCACCTGAAGTTTCCACATCACTCTCAAAGGTAGCCCCACATAGAGTGCATTACAATGGTCTAATCTCGAGATTACGGGTGCATGGACTAGAGTAGTGAGGGCCTCCATCAAGATATGGTCACAGCAGGGCAATCCACCATAGATGAAAATAGGTGGAACGGACCACGGACGCCACCTGGGTTTCCATGGTAAGTGCCGGGTCCAGATGTATTCCCAAGCTGTGGACCTCACTCTTTGCGGTAAGGGTTGTCCCCTCCCAAAATAAAGGGAGTCACCTAAACCGCTAATGGAGGGACCACACACCCTCAAGACCTCCGTCTTGTCCAGGTTCAGCCTCAACCCATTCAGCAGCATCCACTGCAGTATAGTCTCCAAGCAGCGCTGAAGGGACAGAATGGCATCCACTGAAGTAGGTGAAAAGGAGATGTAGAGTAGTGTGTCATCAACGTACTGATGGCACGATGCCCCACACCCGCTGATGACCTCACCCAGCAGCCTCATATAGATATTGAACAGCATTGGAGAGATGATTGACCCCTGCAGAACTCCACAATTGAGGCTCCACGGGGCTGAGACATTCTCCCCAAGCTGTACTCTCTGGGGACAGTCCTCCAAGAAGGAATGGAGCCAGGCAAACGCCAGGCCACCAATTCCCAACTCGAAGAGCCTCCCCAGGAGGATACCATGGTCGACGGTATCAAAGGCGGCTGAGATATCAAGGAGGACCAACAAGGACATGTTGCCCCCATTGGCCTCCCTCAACAGGTCATCCAACAGTGTGACCAGTGCCGTCTGTGCCGTAGCGCGGCCTGAAGCCCGACTGAAATGGGTCCAGAGCATTGGTTTCATCCAGAAGTGCCTGAAGCTGGTCAGCCACCACCCTCTCAACCACTTTGCTGGGGAAGGAAACATTGGTGACGGGCCTATAATTTCCAATGTCGTCCGCCGCCAAATTTAGTTTCTTCCTAATGAGTCTAATGAGTGTCTCCTTGAGGGGAAGGGGAACCTTGCCCTCTTGGAGAGACCCATTAATTATTGTGGTGGCCCATTCAGTTCTTACAGGCCTGGCTGCTTTGATTAGCCAGGCCGGGCAAGGGTCAAGAGAGGAGGTGGTGGCCCGGCAGCGATCAAGCTCCTTGTCCACCAAATCTGATGTCACTGGCTGAAAGCAATTGAGAATCACCGGGCAAGGCGGGGCGCTGGACATCTCTGCTCGATCCATTGTATTTAAAAAAGGAGAGAGGTCACGATGGATGGTCTCTACTTTTGACTTTAAAAACACTGCAAATTGGTCAGGTGAGATGCTAGTGGGAGGCCCTTCACCCAGACCAATTCCAGATAGATCACGAACTATACGGAAGAGTTCCGCCTGCTGACTGAAATCTTTGCTTATCCAGTCAGCGAACTGAGATCGTCTAGCAGTCTTTACCTTAGCCAGGTAACGGTTAGTTGCGATCCTAACAGATTTCTTATTATAGCCCATCGGTTCCTTTCTCCAAATGCACTCTAGCCGTCTCCTGTTTTGTTTCATTGCTCATAGATCCTGATTATACCAGGATCCCGGCCGAGCTCTGCTCCTGAGAGGGCGTTTGGGAGCGATCATCTCTACGACCCTAGTAGCGGTGGAGAACCATCCGTCCACCAGAGCTTCGACAGGAGCGCCAGACAGTGCAGTTGGAATCCCTCTCATGCTATCCTGGAATCTCAGTGGATCCAGTAACCTTCGAGGGCAGACCATTAAAATAGGTCCATGCTCCCTGCGGGGAGGAAGTGCCACCGAGAGGTTACATTTTATTAAGAGGTTACATTCTATCTCCTGCTGCTGTTGCCTCTGCCGCCAGATCGCCTCCTCCAGCACCACTTACCGACTCCCTTCAGGCAGGGGACAAGGCGGCAACGTGAGCTGGAGGTGAGCCCTGGCAGTCGCACTGGAGGAGGTGATTGGGTGGTGGAGGCAGCAGCAGCAGAAGACGGAGGAAGAGGAGCAGCTGTGCTGGGCCACCCCTCGCAGCTGCCCATTGACTGCTCCTCCATCTCCGGCAAGGGACAAAATTAGGGGGTCATTGTATACATTGGGGGGGGGGAAATCATATACACGGAAAAATATGGTACATTCACTGAGCCTCATCCTCATGGTGATTTCGGCCACATTTTCCACATATTCACTGCAGTATGGGAACCTTTTCCGCACAGCTTATTCACATTTGCAATCTATAAGGGTGAACCATGAGAATCAGGATAATGATACACAGAACACCACCACCTTCCTTAAACAAGTGCAGCTAAGGAACCATGTGTTTCACCCAATCCACAGTTCCTTTTAACACCCATTATTTCAGCAAAGTGAGATGCGGCCATGCCACTTTAGAAAAAATGGTAGCTGAATAAACCACTTGATTAATAAGTTACAAACTGATCAATTAAAGACACTTGGGTCAATACTCCAGGCAATGCCATTACTGTATGCCACCTTCTGCACCAACTTTCCGGAAAGCTTTTAGAAGTTATGCCTTGTGTGCCAGGAATCCAGCATTTTTCTGCTGAAGGGAACTCCTAGGAGGAGGAGAACAGAATACAACTCTTCAGTGATCCTTTTTTAAAAAGCACAGCAAACTATGCTGCTTATATACCACCCCATAGCATGTAAAGCACTCTCTGGGTGGTTGACAGTTTATTTATTCAAACTACATACGGCCACAAGCAAGCTGGGCACTCAATTTATCAACCTTGGAAGGATGGAAAATGGAATCAACCTTGACACAGCTACCTGAGCCTGTTAGGAGTGACCGCAGGTCACGAGCAGAGTCATAACTGCAGTACTGCAGTTTACCCACTGAACCATGAGATTCCTCCAACTTATGTTTGAAATAATTTGGATACAGTACTTTGGAGCAGAAGAAATGGTCTCTGAATTGTTGTGTAAGAGCCAACAAAGCCCCTGTGTGACTCTGCAAAAAAATTGTATAACGCCTTGTGGTGGCAGATGCTATGAGATGTCCCACAAAACCTAATGCAAAAGATTGTCCAATGTCTTATTCAATGCCTGCACAAGGAACTTGGGCTAAGTCACACAAAACACTTCTGAATATGGAAGTCAGTCATCCCATTAACTAAACTTATCATGGCAGTGAGAGAAGGAGCAAACCTCCACCAGAAAGAAGGGTGAGCCATCCCCTCAAACAACTCCCACGGAGGGTTATGAGACTGTCTATATGCTGTTACTGTTGATGACTCAGTTGGGAATATATCAGGCAAACAGTGGGAAAGCAACAATCGGGGCAAAGACACCAATAGAAGAAGGGTATCTGGCAACGGAGGTGGAGGGAGAGATAAAAGGAAGTAGACTGGGAGATGGAGGTAGAACAGGAGGAGGAGAGAAGAAAGAAGAGTGAGGAACAGAAGGGAGATATACCCTTAGGATGGAGATGGCTGGAAATGGAGGATCCATGGACCAGGAAGACAGTCAGGATGAAATTACCTCTTGAGGAAACAGAGAGGAGACAGCAGTATTATATGACTGCTCCGGCTGAGGCTCAGAGAGAGGGGGAGAGAGGGAGAGGAGATACACAGAAGAAAGGGAAAGAAGGGATAACTGTGCAATTAGGAGACACAGAACCTGTAGAATGGACCGTTTTTGTCTACCTAAAAAGGAAGGATCTTTGGAAAAAGGGAGGCAGACCACTACTAAGCAATTGACCAACAATGCCTACAGAAGGGGAGTGGGATTGACACCCTTGTTATGGGACCATCCACCCCATCCTGCGAATCTGACCTGGAAACTGACCAATCAAGAACACTTTGGGGTGAACCCCCATTGGTGAAGTCTTTCTTAACACCCAAGTGTAAGGACGGTTGGCATAAAAAGGACATATTAGGCAGAACCATTGATCTAACATAAGTTGTTGTTCATGGTTTTCCGTTGTCAGTTAATAAAAAGTGTATGCACTTTGAAGAGTAGTTACCAGTTTTGGGGGAACAAAGGAGAGGATGGAGAGAGCCCAAATTTAAATCCACTTACAGGCAGTCAATGAAGATTTCATGAACTGAGTGATAGCTATCAAAATTTACCATTGCACATGTAGGCACAAAGCAAACAGATTAATCAGAACAGACTAATTAAAAAACTTGATTAAATAACTCAACCAAATCCGCATACGCTGACTGAATGTGTAAAAAAATAGTCCCATGTAAAATATGGGGGAAACTGTGCTTTGTGGAAGTTCCAGTTTTCAACATCAGAGCCATATAAAATGTTTAAAGTCTGTTTATTTAAAGTTTAAGCATGCTGATAGTTCACAGTCAGGTTCAACACAGACACTGTATTTTATATATATTCACAACAGAAACATCTGTTTCTTTACAATTTTAAAAAAGGACATATTTAATTCAATTTATATCTATCCTTCCTGTCACCCAAAAATAGCACGCAGCACAGCTAGCATCTATAGGCTATGTTCTTTGCTTAGATCAGAGATACAGAAACATTTGCCCTCCAGATATTTTAGACAACTCCTACAAATGTTTATGACTGGCCAGGTTGTTTAGCTGTCACTGAAAACATCTGAAGAGCCAAATCTCTGGCTTAAATCACATTCAGTGTACACTGGACAAGATAAATTTTTATTACTGAACCCAGTATAAGAAGCCTGAAATGTAATTTTATTGGGGCTGTATTATTTTTTTCCAGACAACTAGCTACTAAGAAGAAGCTATGCGTTGCAACTTAGAAGGAAATTCCCCTACTTAGCCATTTGGCACCAGCTAGAGCAGAGAAGTATCCATTTGCCAGGCAGTGAGCCCAGAAATGCTTGTCTGTGAAAAGGCACCAATACCCTTCCACACATGACCTCATCTCTCAGTGTCTAGCACTGGAATCCCGCCAATGAAGAATCACCTCTATATCTGAAGGAGAAATAGAAATGGCATGCACATGATGTTTACTGGCAGGCATTTCTAAAGTACTCAAAATATACTGTAGTAGTTCAGCCAAACCAGCCTGAAGGTATGCTACAAAGGGTGAGGCCGGGTGGGGGAGAGAAAAGAGATTGCTAACGCAAGCCCCTTAAGGAGCTAAAGCCATCTACAGTGATGATCACTGATAACACCACCTATTCCAGCAAACTTTATGTACTGTGCCCAATGAAACACAGCTGAAAACCATGCTTCAGCATTCTTCAATATTCAGGATAAGATGGAATCCACAGTTATTCCAAACACGTAGCTGATATATCACACTGCTGGACCAAAGAACCTGATCAATAACACCAATTTAACAACGTTTGTTGAATAATCATCTTTGTGCCTTAAACATTGATGTAATGCTAATGTAAACCCTCTTCCCACCTCCTCTTACTGTATATCTTAGGCCACTGCTGTCTCTTCCTTTATCTAGTGTTACAACATTCCCTGACTTATTCTATAAGTCTGACATTAAGAAAAAGAGAAAGCACTATAGATCTCAAAAACAAGTCAATGAAAAGATGAAACAATAGACTGGAACTGCATGTTCCCCCCCCCCCCCCACCAGCAGTAGCACTTTGCCATGGAAAAGGAGACAATTTTACCCTGTTTACTCTCCCTCTGCATCCTTCAGATCCACCTTCTCGACTGTTACAGAGTGTCTACCAACCCTCAGTACAAGTGTCCAGAGTACAGAAGGATGAAAAAGACAGAGGAAAGGAAACCACTAGAAATTACTGCTCCCCCACTTCTTCCAGCAGAACATCTCCTCTGGATCAGAATCCTTCAATGCATGCAAGGGGGTCTCATCCGTGGGAGGCAAAAGATAGATCCAACCTGTTACATGAACACTGACTTTAAGAAAAGTTTGTGGGAGAACAAGGGAGAGGAAAAACAACCTACCTCTGCTTTTCATCTGAGCCTTTAGGAAGTAACCGCTTCCAAGTCACTGCAAAGCCAAGATATGATCCGATCTATATATTTGAAAAGAAACATTTATTTTTTCTTGTTGTGCCAGTAATATTATTTCTCTTGAAGAGAACATGAGCTATGCATTGAAAAGAATGCCCAAGAAACAGTCACAGCCTTCTCTAAAACACAGCTTCAAATGTTTAACTTAGACAAGATGAGCGTATTACAACAGTGGAAATTTTTGAGTGCACAGTGCATTTTGCAGTGAACTTCAAAATAGACAGTTATACAAGTGCTGAAACCATGAATTAAAGGACACAAAGACTCAAACATAAACTATCACAGCACTTCTTTTGATTGAGACACTTGTTCTGGTTTTAACACATACTTCTAACCCAACGATGGCACCCTGCTGTATTCCGTATTGCCTTCCTTCAATGGCACCAGCGTAAATTCCTTCAGCATAACCTTCTTGATAGCCTTCACCATGAAATCTGTAGAAAGGCAGATTTTGAAAAAGTTTCTGTATTACCCTGGATAAAGCACTTTCTTATACATTAATGGGGAATAGTGCAATACAATACATGTCCATTTCAATACAGGCCCCATCAAGTTTCAGCTGGTTTCAAAGAGGTTTTAACAAATTAATGATATGCCAAGATTGCGTCTAATTTACTACATTAGGACCAATCTTCACTTCATCACATACATGCCAAATACATATTCAAAAAGAACTAGCTAAATGTATATATGTCATTTATAATTTTAGACCCACTTATCCGGGACTAAATTCCACTGAACTCAATGGGCCTTAATTTCTCAACAGACATGCACAATATTGTACCTATTTGGCCAAACCCAGAATACTACTGGAAAAAAACAACATATATTTCATTGCATTTACAATGGTTTGAAATGGAACTTCAGAAAGCCATTCCCAAGCAGATCTGACAGCAAGTCATGTTTTTATTACTTCTCCTTAAGTTTCATTTTTTAATCGCCACAATGGGTAAATGTCCATGGAACTGAAATGCCTGTTTAAGCGAAGGGATTTTACTAAACTTCAGATTTATGGTAAAGATAATCCAATAACTTCTCAGATTCCAGAGAACTTGTACCTATAAAAACTTCTACCACACAACATTTCAAGTACTGTAGTTCTGTTAAAATCCTCAAAAGAAACTGTCAGACAGAACGTAAGACTGACTCTCTCATCACATGTCGATGAGAAAAAAAGAAAATCCAATATATATACAATACTCTTTAGGCTGCAAAAACAGTTGCACAAGCTGCCAAATCTAGAAAAGCTTTTACAAAGGTAAATTTGCTACATTGCAAGGTTGGTGAATTGTTAAGGGCCAAAATATATGCACTGCTGTGTTCTTGATACAGTACATGGTTTTATTTGTTTGAATCTAAGTATGAAATATTGTGATGACTTGGCAATAAACTTGGCTGACTAACAAAGTGCACCTACTGTTAACCTCAGCTGATCTTATAGAGATACAAGCTCCAAACAAAGTACTGTATGTGTGACAATTCTGGTGCCTGGTTACATTCAACAAACTAAATGCATGAAAACATGCCTTTTGAAGGGGCACCATTGTGAGTGGTGAACTCCCCATGAAGAGAATGAGTGGTCCAAATCTCTAATTCAATCACTCCAGAAAAACACTTTCTTGGACCTGGAAAATTTCAACCGCTACTATGACTGTTATAATCTCATTTGGGGACAAACATACAAGTCTTTGGTTGCTTCTTCCCTTGACGTTCTCTAGAAAGACATTATTCTCTGGTGCTTGAGAGTATCAAATTTTAGGTAAAATTGAGGTGATACAGAGGGGTGGAGTAGTAGGCAATCAATTTCTGACTTACACACTGCAGCTAATATACATAGATAGATAGATAGATAGATAGATAGATAGATAGATAGATAGATAGATAGATAGATAGATAGATAGAGAGAGAGAGAGAGAGAGAGAGAGAGAGAGAGAGAGAGAGAGAGGCAAGCACATTTCTAAAAATCATCATGGGGCTTGACTGCTATTTATAAATGGTAGGGCTGATTTGAAGACATACAAGTCTCTACACAAATCTCTCCAGTCACTGAGGTGGAGTAGTAGACAACCAGTTTCTGACTTACACGCTGCAGCTACAATTCCATGAATCTACTGTAAAAATAACATTAACTGTGGGTCTTTATGATGGCAATTTTAATTGTATTTTAATTGTATTTTAATCGTATTTTAATCATTTTATATTTTATTGTATTGAATTTTAATTGTTGTAAGCCACCCAGAGACCTTTGGGTAGAGTGGGCGGCATATAAATTTAATAATAATAATAATAATAATAATAATAATAATAATAATAATAATAATAATAATAATAATAATAATAATCATCATCATCATCATCATCATCAGCAGCAGCAGCAGCAGCAGCAGCAGCAGCAGCAGCAGCAGCAGCAGCAGCACTTGTTGCGAATGTCGGTCTTTGGTCGTTTCCATTTACTGCAGACCATTCCTGTAAACGAGTCAAAGGGACACCCAAGCGGAAAGCGACATTCCCTCCCGCGGTCACAACTAAGGTTCTGCGTCGACACAAGAGCCCCCAATCCCCCGCCTCATCATCCCACCTCCACCCCCGACCCCTTCCCTCCCAGGACCGAAGCGAAGGACAGGAAGGTTCCTCGCCGGGGACGTAAAGGGCGAAAGGGGACCTGGAACCCCGAGGAGGACGTACTTCGTCTCCGCCATGACAATCGCATCAAAGGCGTCGGGCTCGCCCACCTCGGCGTCCATCGCTCCTTCCCAACGCAGCACCGTCTCCTCGCTCTGAAGTCCTGAACAGGCTGCCGGCAGCGGACGGCAAGCCGGAGGGACCAAGCGCGAGAGAGTGTCGCCGCGCATGCTCCAACGGGGAGCCGGCTTTGTCTCCCATGACGTCAGAACCGGAATCCCGACGAGGTTTCCCGTGGAGGAGCGCCGGTCTTTTCTTTCTCAGACGAGCCGCTAGAGGGCGCGCGTCTTCTTCTCATAAACCAGCGGCGTCGGAACCAGTGGCCCTTGCAGGGGTTTGGGGACGACACGTTTCGCAGTCAGGGACAATTGTTTTCAGACGTAGACATTTTCTGGGGCAACCATAGTTGTACTTTCAGAAATTTCCAGAGTCTTCTGAGTCAGATATGGCATTTTAATTGTCCCACTGAGAACTTTCCAACGCATTTTTTGCGGGACTGTACATGTACCGCTTGGTTTAAGTCCAGCACCTTCCACAACCTGGAGAAATCAGCGCTTGGTACCAGGGCGCCCTTTCCTCATTTCCTCTTGTCGTTTGCCACCGTTTTTTTTTCGGAACCGCCTTGTAGCGACCCCAATAGGGCTGGCTTTTAAGGTGAGATATATTTTCCATTCCCTCAGGGAGTTTCCATGACCAAATCGAACCGAGGGATCGAACGGAGGCCTCTTGAGTCCATCACTCTATCCACTACACCACACTGGGTACTTGCACCTACTTTACAATTACAGTACTGTACTGCATTTATTTAGTTTTGTTCTGTCCTCTGATTTTTGTAGATTCCCAGGGCACCTTGCAAGAAAAAATTAGAATAAAAAAGAAACACGATGCAAAAATATTAAAACATATTACAACAACAGCTGGCATAGTATGGACACTTAAGAACCACAAAACATAATGTCGCAGAGGGTTTGTTTTTACAAGAGGACAGTTCAAAATAACAAGTGAAGGAGTGAAAAGTTATAAAATTCCGTCACTGGTATGCATTAAAAACCGACAGATGTAAAAATATTTGTGGGTTTTTAGAAAAATGCTGCTAAAAAGGAAACCAGTGCTGTACCAAATGAGACTCCTCTGGGACAAAATCTGAATGATCGGTAGCCCACAACAGCCCACACCTGGCCTCAATAGTCAAGCAGGTTCACCATAATGTCTTGCAGCTTTGCCAAGATAATCTCTTTCTGTTTGCTTTTTGGACTAAAAAAAAAAAAAAAACAAACCAGGGAACAGTGATAGTGTTATACTCTATACAGAACAATGAATAGAGAAGCAGCTAGAATAAAGAATTCTAGAATCTTCCAAATAATTAGGTGCCATCACTTAGGCAGCTTTTAAATACTATGAAATACTCAGATGTAGCTTACCAGCCCATCCTTGGGGTGGCACTGTGGGGTCATGCAGCATATCCAAAGTCACACAGGTAGGAGGTTGCATTGGCCACAGGTGCTTCAGGTGAGCCTAGTGGACCCTTCTCCTCTTATCGCCCTTCCAGTTGCAGAGTCAGGTGCTCCAACTCACAGAGCTATACCCAAAAATGTCCTGCAAGAAATGTCCTTGCAATGCTGCCCTCTCCAAAAAACTGATAAAAGGGAGAGACTTGTATGGAGATTTGTATGTCTTCAAATCAGCCCTACCATTTATAAATAGCAGTCAAGCCCCATGATGATTTTTAGAAAGGTGCTTTAGAGCAGTGGTTCTTAACCTTTGTTACTCGGATGCTTTTGAACTGCAACTCCCAGAAACCCCAGTCAGGACAGCTGGCGGTGAAGGCTTCTGGGAGTTGCAGTCCAAAACTCCTGAGTAACCCAAGATTAAGAACCAGTGCTTTAGAGTATCAAATTTTAGGTAAAACTGAGGTGATGCAGAGGACTGGGCTTTGTTAAGGGCCCACCTGCACTGTCAAATGGTGTGACTCAATAAAATGGCACCTTTTAATATTTTCTTTGGAAACAGAGGTGAGAATCCTGTTGCGCAACTGCAGATGTGCAAGTGAAGTTTCCACCCACAGTAGTTGTAAAATATTGCACTGGAGGCCCTGTCATTCCTGCGATGAGTCATGCTGGCGGGGTCAGAGGAGAGTTGGACTCCCACAGTAACTGAAGTAGTACAAATTTCTCTTCTCTGTAGTTTTCAGGGGTTGGTGCTTACTGTGACAATGAGATTGCCAGCCAGAGAAGTAGTGTGACTGTCCAGAAGTGGTTTTTTGTTTGTTTTTGTAGTTTTTGTTTTTGTTTGTTGTTATTTTATAGTCACAACATAATCTTTGAAAAATCTGAAGCTGTCCCCTGATTTTTTACTTCTGGCCTGAGGCAGAGACTACCTTTAATCCTCCAAATTGTTTCCCTCTTTTCGAATCACCATTCCAGTATCTCAACACTGTCACTTCAGCATTCTCAGGTTTGTTTTGTTTTTCAGGCAAGAAGCAGTCTTTAGAGCTCCATATAGTTGTGGCTCCCAATTAAAGCATATTGACTGAATGAGTGGATGTTCATTGATTCAGCATGTACATAGGTTGCCTTGATTCAGTGAGCTTGTTCTAGCCGTGACCGGTTATTGGATTTATCCCTTGGTGTTCTTGCTCTGAAGAAAACATGCCAAGACATCCAAGAGGAAGTCAGCCAGACTTTGCTACCTCATTCAAAGGCATGTTATCAGTTCAATAGCCCTACACCAATGATGCTGCAGTCATCTGGTTCAAACACTACATAACATTCATGTATTTATTTCCTCTTGTGAAAACAATAGGCATAAAAGCAGAAGGCAAGTGGAGGAGTTTTGGAATGCAGATCTTACTGGTTTCTGCTAACTTCTTGAGCAAAGAAAGCAGATCATAATGCTTTATCAGGCTGCTATATTTAGGACACATTGCTTGCAAAGATTGTGTGGGCGATGGGTCCAAAGTACTGTAAAGACAATGGAATGGTTTCTAACATTTTTACAAAGATTCCGTGTCAGTCCTTTTTTCCCCCCAAGCACTAGATGACCCAGACATGGCTGTTCAAGTGCAGTGTTCAGACTGACATCTAATCTCACCTGCTGAGACAACAGGGCAATCCATCTAAAGCTGTCAGTCACAATGTCCTTCTGAAAACAGCTCCTTGAGTTACTTAAAAGATATTGATGAGAAAGCTGAAAGAATTTGTCACTGAGCAAAGGGCAAGGTGCAGCTTCGTGGGGTTTCTTGCATTTTGCTACTAGAATACAAATAAATGTGCTTAAAGATAGGAAACAAAAACCTACAACATTGTCTCATGGATACATTAATGGGAAAAGGTTTAACATTTATATAGTATATAAACTTGCAAATTATATTTGCATAAATATTTTATGTGCTAAAAATTCACTTCTAAGTTATAACCAACCTAATAGGGTTGTTGAAGTATGCAAGATACTTAAAGGAGTGATTTTAGCAATGGTGTCTCCAATGTGTTTCCATGACTAAGCAGGAATTTGCACTCAAGTCTTTGGACAAAGTCCATCGCTTTATTCGCTACACCATACTGGCTCCTGAGAAAAAGTAGATGTGGCTTGAAAACTTTGCTCAGAACTGACCAGTATCACTTGTGCATGAGGGGGAAATCACACTTGTAGACTAATATGACATATGCACTGTGGCTTTTGTGGTTTTCAGCAATTTCTTACGATCAGTTGCAACGTTATCCTTCTGCCCAGAATAATATTATTTATATTTTATCAATATTATTTATGACTCACTTTATGGCATTCCAAAAGGGATCCAGGATGGGATAGTAGATAGGATTGCTGGACTAGGATTTGGGAGATGAGTTTGAAATCCCACTTGGCCATGAAACACAAGGGTTGACATTGGGCCAATCGTACATTCTGAACTACCTCACAGAACTGTTGTGAGGTTAGAGTGGGGAGATAAATCCTCTGGTTTATGAATGCGAACCATTGCTTTTGCATCCACAATTCAGAATACCAGGAAATGGTCCAACATCGCTTTGCAATGCCATGCCAGCAGTGTCAGCAGGAGAAAGGATCCCAGGCTTTACATTGCAAAGGTCAGCCTGAATGTTGACAACACAAATGTCAATACTTGCGTGGTCTACAGGATCCACTCTTGTGCTCACTACCATTCACAAAGCAAAGGGAAGTCCCAGAACCTGGCCCATTCCTTCATTTAATCACATCTTAGCCAAACACAAAGCAAATCCCATGATTGTTTTTTGACAGGTTCTTTAGGTATCTATTGGTTGTCTGGATGAAATTCTCTGTTCAGAGATCTCTGACTTATCATTAGATGCTATTATGAAACAACTTCTTGTAGTTACTAAACTGCAGTGGTGAATTCATCAAGGTGAAACCTGAGTTACAGAACTCCTTAAGGCCTGGAAAATATTTTCCCTATTGAATTGTAGAAGTGACTGATTCATTGTGGATGCGCCTTTCAAACGTGTAGTCCCCTGACAGGAGGCTCCTCAAATGTTAAGCCTGTATTTGCCTTCCTCCCCAGGCACCTGCTTGGGGAGGAAGTTTCAAAGAAGATAAGGGAAAGGTTGTTTTAAATTGCTGTGTGAAAAGACATAGCATAAATATACAGATTTTTGTTAACCTCCCCACAATATTATGAATTATATACTCTAAGAATGTCAGTATTGCTTGCAAAGAAGTCAATTTTTAGCTATTAAAATTGTACAATTTTAGCTATTAAAGTTTTTACTTTTGAAACAGTCCAGACAGTATTCTGCTTTTGCGTATCTTAGATTTTGAAGGAGATAGCTTATGTCGTTCTAGCAACAGACTAACACAGCTAACACAACAGGTTCTGATAGTACCACGAAAAACTGGGAGGCTTTATGTGGCATGAACATTTCAGGGACTGTGGTGCAGGATCTGATGCTGGCCAGAATCTTCCAACTTGGTGTATCAACAGGAGTGTGAGTTAGTGGTAGTTAGTGGCAGATCATCACCCAGTGTGGTTGGAGTGATGGACTTAGAGACCTGGTTTCAAATACCAATTAAGCCATGGAAATTTGTGAAGGAATTAAATACATTGCATTGAAAACATTAGGGTTGCCACAAATTGATGAAACATAACATGCCCAATTCGCCACAGCAGTTTATGCAGTTATATTTGTGCTGGCATAAATCTGCCAGTGTGCTTTATACTTGTATGCTATAGACTACAGCCCAATATTTTATATTGTATTTTCACCTGCAGTGCTGATTGATTATCTTGGTATTGTATAATACCAAAGTTCGAGAGAACTTTTATTATTGGATAGGCTAAATGAAATAAAGACATGCATGAGAGATAAGCAGAAACAAATCCAGACAAGAGACTTATAGATGTTTCTATCTCATTTTTATTAAAAATATTGACATACTACACAACTAGATATTTTACACAATTCTTAAAACTTTCACTTTTTAACTGACCATTATCAAGATAATAAAACTTCACTACATTTTGTCCAGACTATTAAAACAACAACAACACTGGAGTACATAAATATAAATTTAGCTATAAATACAGTAACAAAATAAATGGATGTATGGACTTAATAAATTAATCATAAATACTGTGTTGATACTGAAGTGCTAGGTCAAGGACATAATGTTTTCCCTTCATTTTCTGTACAGAGCTATGTTACTATATACAAGAACCTTTGAAAAAGAATGAAGTCTGTTGTCCCAATTTCCTATAAAATTCACTAGTTTTCAAATTCTAACATTACAAAATTGCTATATACACAATAGTACTTGATACATTACATGAAACAGAATCCCCTTGCATTAAAATCATCAGAAAGTGAAAACAACTTGGGCTATACTTCACACATGACCAACTTAGTTTACTAAAAAAAAAAAGTATCCACAATTTTAGTTGCGCAGAATTCTTCATCTCTCAGTAATAATAACCTCTAGTTATTTTTTCCCTTTGTAGCAGGAGCATTTGTGGCTCCCAGGTACAGTATTGTTGAACTCCACCTCCCATGTGCCTCCTTGACAGGGGCTGGACTCCATGATGCATAGGGTCCCCTCCTGTTCTCTGCTTCTAAGGTGATGATCATTGTCTTCTTCAGCTAGCCTGGCCACAGATTCACCAGGTTTGCTTTTTAGAGAAAAGAGAGCTGGTTAACTATCCTTCTACTAGTAGTTCCTTCAGATAGACAACAGCCTGATAGGGTTTTTGTTGTTGTACTTCCAACATTTTAGCATTTCAAACATTTACACTCTTATGCCTGAAGAAAGTTTGTGTACTACTTTAGCAACAGACACTGGTTTGTAAAAAAAACAGCAGCTTCTTTACTAGGACTGGAATTATGCCTGCCAGCATCAGGCTTCTGCCTGCTGCCTCAGCAGCAGAAATGTTATGAAAAGACAGTGGGTGAAATGCAGGACAAAGCTTCCTTAGAGAAGACCCTTTGAAATCAATGGCACTTACATTAGTTATGACTAATATACACTCCATTCATTTAAATGGGTCTGCTTTAAGGAAGTCTACATTGGGTTTAGCTCTATCATCTATCTAGATTTGTTAGTGGTTTGTCAGCTTAACTTCTTTAAAGAAAAATAACACTGATACATATTGATGACAAGTTGTCTCCCTTTGAAAGAACAGCATCTTCTACCTCTGTCATCAGGTGACGAAAACAAATTATAAAGCCACAAAATGGGCTTGATCTTATCAACCCAAGCATCCTCTAAGGCAAAAGAAATTCCTGGACTATTCACATTTTTGTCATTCCTGAATTAAACAGCATCTTTTTAGAAGGATTCTCTGAGTGGAGTGTGTAAAAGTTTCACCCCTAAATATGTTTCCATGTCTTAAATATCACTGCTACAAATACATCCCGCCAGCTTGCTGGGAATTGTTATCATGGAGCATGACAAAAGTTACACGGCACTGTTATTTCCCAAAGCTAGGGCTTTGCACGGACGACACTTCTGAAGTGAGGCCAAAAGGATCCATGCTGTCAGTTTCAAGAGGGGAATTGAAAAAATCAGATTCGTAATGTGGATTAATGTTATCGTGTTCTCCGAAGTCTCTCGATTCCAATGGCACAGTATTGATCATGGGCAAGAAATGAGACAGCGGGAGAAAGTCTTTGCCTTTGAAGAGTTGTCTTTGTCTGGCATTACTTAATGACACCAAAACCCCATATTTCTTTGACTTGTAGATGTTGTAGCCATCTGGACGCATTTCCTCTTCAAAGGAACAGTCCTCTCTAGAGTATCTCAGCTGAAGAGAGAGAGAAAAATCAAAAGTACACACATATTTTGTATTTTGTCTGTCTATCAAGTAGCAAATGATACAGGGCTGTTCATACAAATGGCTTTTGGAACTACAATTGCAGAATGGATCCCTTGTTCAGGGGCATGAAAAATGCAAACATTTTCTGGCGTTAAACTGACACAGAGCAGCAGGAGGACACTTACACAAAGCATTTTTAACTTAAGTATGGAAAGAACAAATATTCAGTGATAACGAATGTGATTGCACAACACATTTCTGTACAAAAATTAGGACCACAGAAGTAACATATTCCTTTGAGAGTAACAATATGGCCAATGTTGTTACTTTTAAAAGTAACAATACAACTAACATTGCTATTTTTCACATTATATATTACCCTTAAAAGTTTGGTTTTGGAAGGCCATTTCGGGGCATCTATGCATTTTTAAAGTGTACTCTAATATTAAAAGGAATTCAAATTACTCAACTGCTACAGTTGAGTAATTTAAATTCATAGAGTAATTTGAATTCCTAGCCGCCTAGAGTAGTCGTATAGACTAGATGGGTGGGATACAAATCAAATCAAATAAATAAATAAATAAAATACAAGTAACACAATGAGCTAGTCTTTGAATAATACATAATGAGCACTGCTAGTAAGCCACTTTATTAAAAATATATTTCAAAAGGAACATTCTATATGGTAAGTTTCAGCAATTACCCTGATTCTAACTATCTGGTGGCTGAATAGCTTAGTGACACGAGCATTGGGGGGAAAGAGTCAGACTATGTAGTCTTGGGCAAGCTACACAGCCCCAGAGAATGGTATACGACTTCTGAGGACTCTTTACCCAGAAAACTGTCTAGAAAACTTAACTGTCTGGAAAGCAAAATCCATTTTAAATCTTAATTGTCCCACTGACTTTCAAAGTGAAAAAAGAGAGAACATTGTTCTATAATATTCATACCACAATCTTTTGGAACAAATATTTGACCTATCTTGATTATCTAGCAGAAGACAACATATCCTCACTAAATCAGAAAGACTAGCAGGTCAAACACTTGATGACAAGGTTTTGGGTGTTCCAGGCCCTTTAAGTCATTGTTTTTCTTAAAACATCCTCTCACTGCAGTTTAGCCATTGAAGGTGATTGAACTTTCGGTCAGCAAAGTATTGCTGATTGCAGGTAGGGCCAAGATGATAAGAGACAATGTTCCTAAGTGAACTCTTTACCTACACCCTACTTTCCTCTTACACATGTGGAATGTCCTGGAGAAGAATTCCCTCAGTGAGACCAAATATGTTTGACATGTAGTAATACTCCAGATGCAGACTGTTCTGCCAGCACTGGGGCAAATGTGTTGCTGTTTGTTTGCATTACCTAAATACCTTGAAATATGAGGGTACTGCCCTGTAAGTTATTCACCTGTCTTCTTTGTTTCGTGAACTGATTAAAAATACAGCAGGCACACAGATCAGCTCTCCAGTGAATATATTTATTGATAAACATTTCGTCCTCTGTCAGTGATTTCCGTAGCTGAGTACTCTGCCCTTAGCTCATGTTCTGGTCTTTTATACTGAAAGGATGCCCCCCTCCCCCGTTGATATAAAGGTGGAATGAAATGTTACTTGTGCAGAAGAAAGTGATGCTTAAAATGCCCTAGCATCAATTTGGAAGAGTGTGTCTAGACACTACAGACCAGTGGTTCCAAGCCTTGGGTTCCAGATGTTTTTGGATTACAACCCCCAGAAGCCTTCACCACTAGCTCTGCTGGTCATGATTTCTGGCAACTGTAGTCCAAGAACATCTGGAGAATTGAGGTTGTGGTTCACTGCTATAGATGGGCTTTACTACAAACCAACATGGAAGTTCCTAATGCTCTTTGACCCTCTGCTTTACTTTAGCACTACTTCAGGCACCAACATACCCACACTTAGTAAGTGGCTACAATGGCCAATTCTCTTCCAGAGAATGTCTACCTGAAAGAGTAAGATGCTGATATCAATTTCAGCGCCATGGAAAATGCATATTGTAAGCCAACTGATACCGGAGGGAGAAATTTTTAAGCCCCTCCTCAACCTGCCCCATTGAGATCACAGGTAAGAAAGAATACATTTCATCTTCAAAAGGGGAATCTTCAGGAGAATATCTTGCCAAAAGAGGAAGATAATATGCTAATAGCAGGAACAGTGCCTCGGAATGTGCCTTGAACACATTCCAACCTAAGTAATCCTAAAAGGAGAAGTGTAGGCCCATGCTTTACCTAACCCACTGAAAGAAGTGGAAACAAAGAATGCCTAACTTTGACTTAATTACATTCATTTGTATGTATGTGCTGCATGAACAGGGAATTAGAGCCTTCTTCTCGTGTTGGACAGGAATGCTTATATTGTATTAGAGGAACTGTGTACAGTATTTAGGTTACTATTCCTAATCAAACTAGGTTAAATTTGTAAAAAAAAAACCCCAAAAACCTGGAGCTGGCAAGAAGGCACATTCCTTAATAAAGACCTCAAGGTTCAGATTCTTCTTCCTGGAGGGTACAGCCAGAAGGAACTAACCCCCAAACAAAACAAAACACAATGTGGGAGCAGCTTAAAGACTAACTTTTATGCTGGAGGGTAGTGTGTGAGAGAGGGGTTGAGCAGATTCTGGTGGACAGGGGAGAGCCCAGACTCAAAACTCTGTGGGGCCAGCAAGCTTACTGGGTGGCCCTTATCTTCCAGCCTCACCTACCTCCAGGGGTTGCTGGAGGACAGAGTGGTGAGATAAGCACCAGCTTTGCAGCCTGGAGCCCCATAAAGCAGGTCCGGGAAGAAACCTAAACAAACAGTAAATCTTGCTAATCAGAATTCCGGAGTGTGGCTGGTTCTGCTTGTACACACACAGAGAGAGAGACGGGGGGGGGGGCAGGAAAAGAAGAAGAAGAAGAAGAAACAGGGACAACACAAAATTGGGTAAATATAGACAAAGACCCAAAGGTTCCATTAACCAGGAAGGAAGTTACTTTCCTACAGAAGCGCTCCACGCTTGCCTTCGTTTCTACACCCTGCACGTTTTCACAGTACCTAGACTGTAACGACCTCATCCTACCGATTTTTCAAAGGGCGTGCGGGCGAATGAAGGGAATTCGGCAGGCTCCTATTGTTTTATCTGCCCGGAGGGCACCAGTGTTGGCTTTTGTTTCAACCGCCCGCAGGGGTGGGTTGCGCCGGCCCATTGGCCCGGCCAGTCCGCTTTCCCACCGCCAGGGGGCGCGCCGCTCAACCTACCAGCCCCTGCAGCCTCCCTTCTTCTTCCATGCAGAGGTAGCGGGAACTGTGCACGCCTTTGATCGCCACCGTGCGAAGCGACACCGCTCTGATCTCCAGCAAACCTACGTCGCCAAAAGAAGAGAGAGAGGAAAGACCAGCAACACCGCGTCAATAACCACCCTTCCCTCTCACTTTCTCAGCTCCACGCACGCTTTGCATCTTGTTCGCCTGCTGCAGCAATAACGAGGAGTCCTGTCGTATCTTAAAGGCAACCCCATTTTCTTGGGTATCCTTTTTTCCTGTCTGTTTAATCAGATGCACGCGATCGTCACATCTGATAGACGTGGACTGCCGTCCCTGAAAGTCCGTGTCCATTAAAACCTATTACCCTTTTGTTATTTCCGCTACAAGGACATCCGCGACGCGCAGCTGCCATTCCCAAGGGGCCGCGGCACTCGCCGCTCTTGCTCGACAAGAGTTTTCGTGTTAATACCCAGTGTGGGGTAATTAGTGGGGCCATTCCGAAATCCGATACCTTCTCTTGCATTCGCAAGGCGAGGGAGTGGGCAGAGCGAGGGACTGGGACTGAGGGGGACCTGGATGCGAATCCCCGTGGAAACTCACTGGGGGAGTGGAACGGGTCAAACCCCTTCTTAAATGCCCCAGGTGCTTTCAAAACCCACTCAGGGTCCCCTGTGAGTCGGGTGTGACTTGGTGGCGCAATGATGCCAGGAGAAGTTCCACTAAAAGCCGCCCCCCCTCCGGGAAGGCTGGCCCTCCGGGGTGGGTGGGCTTGGGGGGGGGACTTGCTGGGTGAAGTGACTTACTGTGTCGGTTCTGGGCGCTGGTTCCGTCCACTCGGCCGTCGCTGTTGATCCGCAGGAAGTAACTGAACAGCCCGTGCCGGCTGGCCGTGTAGAGGTGCCGTAGCCTGACCGGCTCCCCCCAGCCGTAGTTGACGTGCGGTCCCGGGTCCGAGAGAGGCAGGGAGCGGGCCGTCGCCGCCGTCACCACCACCATCACCAAGCCGAGGCCGGCCATCAGAGCCCAGGGCCGCCCGGGGGCTCTCCAGAACGTCAGCCACATCTTGGGGCTTCTTCCCAAAGGCCACCCCGAGTATCCCCTGGGGGAGCAGGAGAGAGGCAGGCAGAAAGAGAGAGAGAAACGGGCGGCGCGGAGCTTCGGGAGCCGAGGGCTTCAGCGGGGCTGGTAGGAAACGCCAAGCGGGTCCCCTCCCCTTTTATAGGGCTCTGTTATCAGGCCGATCGATAAGGCTAATTCCCATCCAATACCCGCCCCGCAGTATTGATCGGGATTGCATCATCATCATCATCATCATCATCACCACCACCCAGGGGCCACCCTTCGGGCGGGGATCGCCGACGGCCTGGCCGACAAGGGAGGGCTTTCCCTCAAAAAATCGGAGCGGCCGTCTCTGTCTCCAGCACCACCCAAGGGGAAAATGCACGAGGGAACAAATAAAGAAAGCAGGGGCGAGGAAACAGCGCGCCGGCGTTTCCAGGACACCGCGGATCGGACGCTAAGGAGAGAAAAAAACGGAAGGTGCAGGAAACGAGGCGGGAAGCCCCGAAAAGTTCGCTCTCTGAGCCCGAAATGCGCGCCCCCCCTTCTTCTCTCCGCTTCCCTGCCCCGCTTGCACCCCCTGAAGCCTTGAAGAAAACGAAGAGCTTTCTCTCGACCGATCGATTAATCAAAACGAGACAAACTAAGGAAGATCGGGAAGCCCGAGGACGACTTACCTGAGGAACTGCGCAGGTGCTTCCTGACAGGCACGAAATTCCCCGGTCCCTTTGCTTTTCTTTAAAAATGAATGAATGAATGAATGAATGAATGAATGAATGAAAATAACAAACAAATAAGAAGCCAACCAGATCTCCCGCCGCCAAAATTAAAGCGATTTCCTATTTCTTTCGGAAAAACGGGGCTGGTGACCAACACCCTAACGCGCCGCCGGGGACATCCTGTTCACGTTGGCATCTTTCGAAAGCTCGCCGGCAAAGCTCCTCAGCGGGTTCATTATATCCCACACAGCTTGCAGAAAAGCTCGACGGAAGAAAGCCTAAATCTGAATGGAATTACCGATGACCCGGAAAATCGGCCACCTTTTTTGGGTGGGGAGCGGGGGAAGAGAATGCCTTTGTTCTACAAGGTGGCCAAGCCGCGTTCGCTGATGCAACACCTCCCAGAATCTGGAGGAAGAAAAGGATTTCAAAGCCCGGAGGAATCTCTGAAGCTCTGCTAGGAAAAGAAAAAAGAAAAGAGGATTTATTTTTCTTCTCATGCTATTTCCTTCGGGATTGAAGGAAATAGCAAAACGTAGTGTATTTTTTAAAAAATGAAACAACAGAACACAATCTTAACTTTTCACTGTACATATTTATGCAACCGCATAGACATATAAAGATTTTATCCATACAGGAATGCAGTTTGCTGGGCAATGTAGAAATGTTAAAATAGGGAAATAAAAGTTTGGTCCTGAACCTCTGGGGGGCGCTCCAAGGCAAACGGGAGTAATCTTCTGCTAAATGGGTACTTAAGGCATTTTCAAAGTTCCTCTTCCAGTGCAGATTATCCAAAGGAGGTGGAAATGCTGACTAGATTTCTCCTCCAGTCGGCTCATAGATCCATCTTATTGTAGGGCTTCCTGGAACCTTCAAATCCCATCTGCCTTGTTCTCCAGCAGAATAACCCCTGTAACAAAAGTGTTTCCAAAATACGCCTATCAGTGATGCTTGGACCACAAGGCCACAATCCTATATGCACTCACCTGGGAGTAAGGCCAGCAGGAACTCAGCAGAAATTATTTCTCAGCAGGGATGTGCTGCATTGTGTTGTGCTGAAGATTTCCATTTTCTCCATGTTAATCAATTGATGTGTTTTCACATTTTGATTAAAATTCCTACCCTAACCATATTTTTATTGTTCATCTCCTTGCTGCAAAGACTATAGTCCCAGGGAGCCCATTTCTTTCTCATAAAGGTATCTTCCAGTCATTTCAACACAGGGCATTCAGTCTTTACCTCAAATAACCATTGAGTAAGTAATATCCTTTTTTCCCATTTGAAAATTGTCAATATGTTCTTAAAGTTGGTTGTTGTGGGTTTTTCGGGCTCTTTGGCCATGTTCTGAAGGTTGTTCTTCCTAACGTTTCGCCAGCCTCTGTGGCCGGCATCTCCAGAGGACAGCACTCTGTGTTCTTAAAGTTCCCCGTCAACCCATGTTTTGTTGGAAGTAAATACCACTCTGTTCCACCGCATGAGACGGATGCTCCCTCTCTCTCCTCTTTAAGACCAAAATATCCAATTTGGCATTGCTCTGGGGGGGTTGTACGTTAATTATGCAGGCTACCCATTGCCCCCCCTCAAGTGAGCTGGGTAATTTTACAAACCTGGGAAGGATGGAAGGCTGAGCCAACCTTAAGCTGGCTACCTGGGATTGAACCCCTGGTCGTGAGCACAGATTTGGCTGCAATACAACAGTTCAACCACTGTGCTCCAATGCTCCTTAAGAGTACAGTATTTTCCTTACACATCTTGGTTTCAGAAGCAAAATCTGTGCCTGGCACTGTGGCATGTGTGCTGATTTAATTATGAAGACTTATGCCTGTTATTATTGTTATGTCCTGTTAAACTGGCTCTAACCCATGGTGACCCTATGAATGAGTGACCTCCAAAATGTCCTGCCATCAACAGCCATGCTCATCTCTTGTAAACTCAAGGCCATCACTTCCTTTACAGAGTCCATCCATCTCCCATTAGGTCTTGCTCTTTTCCTGCTGACTGCCACTTTTCCTAGCATGTATTTTCTAGTGAAGCTTGATCTCTCATGATGTGCCCAAAGTACATCAACGTTGACTTCATCATTTTTGTTTCTAGAGAGAGTTCAGGCTTAATTTGAGCTAGGACCTACTTGTTTGTCTTTTTAGTGATCTATGGTCACTGCAAGACTCTCCTCCTTCAAACAAATAAATCTTTTCCCTCTTGGCAAGAATGTCAGTAGCTAGAAACAATTCTGCATTCAAGGCTGGCCTTACGGTTGGGCAGAGAGGCAGTTGCTTCAGGCATCAGATACTTGGAGGAGCATCAGAGGATGTTGGAGGGCAGAGCGGTGGGCATCGGGCACCTTGCCTGGCCTGTTGCCATCAGGTGTGGTAAGGTTTCTGTCTTCTCACCAATGTTACAGGAATGGTCAAGAGCCAACCAGATGAATTCTACATGTGGAATAGGGATGTTGCCATTTTGCCCTTTACTTAGGCAGCAGAGTTTAGGGGACCAGTGGGGGGCTGCGCCTTATAGGTGACTATTAACAAGCTTTGCCAATTCAGACAATTAGCCTTCATGTTAAAAAAAACGATGTTGAAAGCATTCCTAAAACAAAACGAAATGCTTAAGAAATTCATAAAATCTTGTTTTATGAACGCTTTAGCTTTAGAGGCCAAAACTTGCCATCAGAAGTTTGTAAGGGAAAGTGAGAGATAATTTATTTTCTAACTGCACAGAGAACGTTTGTGAATAGAAGCGTACTCAAGTATGATGACGACTTTGGCTGATCTCAATTCCAGCTAGTTCCTTGTTTGGCCACTAGATAGAGCTTTAAACCTTAAGTCTTTCACACAGTTTCTGCCATGAACCAAGGGCAATTCCAAAGTGTTGTGTCTATTTATTGGGGATGCCTTTATCTTTGGAGTAGCAGAGTTAAGATTTAATCTGGTTGTTCTGAAGTTGAGATTGCTATCCTTGGCACTGCAAGGTTCTAGATGAGACAAATTCTAGTACGTACACACTAGTGTACTAGATACAGCTTGTTAATTTATATAGATCCTGCTGCTTCAAGCACTTACAGTATTTTATTCACAGAAATTACCACTTGTGTAAGTAAGGAATGTCTACTTTTGTTAAAAGGATAAAAGTGAGAGAATTAAAAATATATGTCCACTGGAGCAAGAATTGAAGGTGTATTGTACCTCTTTAAATACTAGCAACACAATTTTAACCAACAATGGAACTACAGTGCTATTCTACAGATATCTACATGGAAGTAACCTGCATTGAATTCAGTGGAAGTTACTTCACATATAAGTATCAGAGGACTGCATACTGAAATGTTTATAAACTAAAATAAATTCAGTAGAAGAGTTAAGCATTTCAAATCCCTTCAACACAGTGGTTTCCAACCTTGGGTATCTAGATTAACACACACACACACCCAAAGCCTTCACCACTAGCTATGCTGGCCAGGATTTCTGGGAGTTGTAATCCAAGAACATCTGCAGACCCAGGATTGGGAACCACTGCTCTAAAATCTGTGGCAGAAACTTTTGACCCTCTACTTTTCAAACACTGCTAATTTCACATTCCCATGAGGCTTGATTATGCTTGCTTTCCATCCTTGTGACTGTCTGAAAACCTGATAAGTAGCAAATTATTTGGGTGTGAGAAGTTTTCCTGGCCTGCCCATGCCAATGAAAGGCCACAACTCTGTGATAAAGCATCTGCTTCACACGCAGCAGGTCCTGTGTGTGGGATCAAGCCATGTTATATCTAGGCACGGCTAGGAAAAACTCCTGCTTGAAATCTTAGAGAGACTTTGCCACTTAGTGCTGACAATACTGGACTAGATTTATCATGGAACAAACTTGGTATAAAGGGGTTCGCTATGAGCCGTTCTCATTACCTCATATTTGTCTGTATTACAAATGAACTTATGTAGGATCCAGAAGCAACTGGGCAAAGGGTGCTAATGCTTAATATTCAGACAAAAATTGTGGAGGCCCTTGTTTACTTTAGTTGTTGTTGTTTACTTGTTAACTCATGTCCAACTCTTTGTGACCCCATGGACCAGAGCACACCAGGCCCTCCTGTCTTCCACTGCCTCCCAGAGTTGGGTCAAATTCATGTTGTTGTCCAACCATCTCATCCTCTGTTGTCCCCTTCTCCTCTTGCCCTCACACGTTCCCAACATCAGGGTATTTTCCAGGCAGTCTTCTCATGAAATGGCCAAAGTATTGGAGCCTCAGCTTCAGGATCTGTCCTTCCAGTGAACACTCAGGGCTGATTTCTTTACTTTAGTAGCTCTCAACAACTCTCCTTACAAATATGTGCTACTGACATGCCACAGTGTGCTATCTACAGGGTATCAACAAATGGCTTGCCCATCTTTTGATTCTTTGGCACAACTATTGAGGGCCTTGGGTTTTTATAATTTTAACAAAAAAAATTCAAAGACTACTTTTCAAAGATTACTTCACTTAGCATCTGTCATGTACTTGGGGGGAAATTCCATGTAACTCCAAAGGTTCAGTGGTAGTGAGTGAGCAAGGCAGCTGATAGCAACAATTTGAGCAGAGAAGAGGCAACAGAAATGACACAGATCTGGTGGACAGGCTCACATGGAAGTTTGTATGAACAGCAAAACAAAAAAGTAACCCAGTCTGTACTATCTCATTAGCTGTTGCCTCTTCTCTGCTCAAATTCACAGTAGTCTGGATGTATGAGAAATAAAATAATACTGATATGGAGCACAAGTCTCCATAAAATCCTACTCTTCATTGTGGCATGGAGATGACCTTGGCTTTGTGAAGGTTATGGCATGAAGAGGGCAAGTTTGGGGAGATTCTGTCAATCTGCTGAGGCATCACATATGGCCTCCATGGGGCTCCTGTGCTGGGTAAGTGCAAACATTTTGGTCACCAGATGGGAGGCCACAAGGAGATGAATTGACCACTGCATCTATCCATGCAAGAGCTGCAGTCTGCATTGGTGGAAGGACGACCTGCATCAGTGAAATCACAGATCACTGGGACATTCAAGATATATACAAGACAGCACTCTTACTACCCTTGAATCTTTCCAGTTTTGAGTTGACAGAACTTAGCAGTTTGATTTGGATCAGGAAGAGATGTAGAGAAGGAATGAAACATGCATCCACTTTTTGAAGTTGTACAATAAAACACTAACTGTTAGAATCCTTCATTTAACAAGCCTCATTTTAAAGGAAGGTATGCTTTCTGTTCAGTTAAGAACCAACCCAGTATTTTCACAATGTTTCCCAATAATTCTCTTATCATTATGTTTGTTTCAATTATGAATAGAAAACCAACTGATTTTCCTTGAGCACGTTCAAGCCAGAATACATCTCATCCTCCCAACTTCATCTACAAAACAACCCTGTGAGGTGGGTCATACTAACAGACAGAGTGGCTCAATGAGGAGAATATGAGTCTTCCAGGTGAATGTGATGCTCTGACTACTACACCACACTTAATGATGCACACTGTTGTCTCATGTTTACTGATGCACACTGGTGGTGCCATGCAGCAGATAGACACTTAATGTAGAACACAGATGATGAGAAGATAGTGGCAAGTCTTGTACATAGTGAATTCTTAATTACTGCTAGTAATGAATATATTCCTTGGGAGTGTGCATTTCTGGGACTAATCATAAGGTTCTCTGATTAAAACAATGGGCAACAGCTTTCTCCCAATGACCAGCTTTGAAAGTCATTATGGCTGATTCCCTTATTTTAGGTGTTCTTTTGGCTTATATACCACCTTATAGTGCTGGAGCGCTCTCTGAGAGGTTTACAAATAAAAGCGAGACTTAATCAGTAAAAATGTAACATGAGTGTGCATGATTTCCTTGGACATGGGCTATTCATTCTTAATGTAGATTTATTAATTTTCAGACAATCCAGTTGGCCTAGCTTTCTAACAGAAGCATTTAATTAGATGGTGTCATGTTTCCTGTAGTGGGGTGTATTAAAATGGCGCTTTACCTTTTGAATGTGTTTGTTTCTTTATGTTTTAATTTTTATATGTAATTTGATAATGAGCTACCTAGAAACCATTTCTTGAGAAAAGATGGCATACAAACCAAGGAAATACAAAGCTAAATACTGGGAGGATAGGTATTTACAAAAAAATATTTTTTTTGTTTCAATATCTCTTTTTAAAATGCAGAAAACTGCAAAATAAATTCGGCTGCTTTGCATCTTTTTTTTTCTTTTGGTAGATTAAAACTTGGCTCTTTCATCAGGCCTTCCCTCCTGTCAATACTTGACTTTATTTTTATTATAATTTTCTGTTTTCCCATCTTGAGCACTACTAAGCATTACTAACTGCTATTGTCTTTAATTGTTTTTAATTGTTTCTAACTGTTAAAGTTTATAATGTTTGATGGAACCCGTCTGGAGTAGACTTTGTCTAAAAGGGTGGGATAGAAATCTAATAAATAAATAAATAAATAAATAAATAAATAAATAAATAAATAAATAAATAAATAAATAAATAAATAAATAAATAAATAAATAATCCTTTCACAAACTGAACACAAGATATTAAAAGAAAAGAAAGAGCAATTAAAAGTGAAATCCAAATTCTTTCTTTGGATCTCTCTAGCGACAGAGAACATAACATAGGCAATACCTGTGTGGTTATGTCACTTTGGTATTTTAAGACACACACACAAATACACAAACACACATGTCCCTATGATAATTCTGCTGAGTCACACTGTGACATTAGAGAGACACTGGCTAAGATTCAAAGATCTATAAAAGTAGTGTCTTGAGCTCAGAGGGACTGTAGACCTCTTTGCCTCAAAGAACACCCTCCATCCTCAATACTGCTAAGCTCCATAGAAAACTGCTCTGGACACTGAGGGGTGTGTGTGTCCCACTTTTTACAGAGATCAGGTGTTCAGAGGAAAAAGAAATCACTTGTCCCTTGCATGCATCTACACATCCACGCTTTTTGGTACTGCTCTTGTATTTGCAAAACCTGAGTTGCATTTTCATTTATGAACTATAATATGTATAGAAGTCTTTTTCTTTGCCCAGAATTTTGGCTTGCTTCAGCTTTGACCACTGGACATCAGCAATGAGTTCTCTGATGTGGCCCTTCCTAGGCTGATGTCTTACCTTGTGGAAGGGTCCTCTTTTGCGGAGGGCAATCGTTTATTCAGAGGTATCTGGTTTTATGGATTGCTGCCTTGTCGTGGCGAAGGGGCTTGAGTAACTCAGAGAAGCTATGGACTATGCCGTGCAGGGACACCCAAGACAGACAGGACATAGTGGGGAGTTCCGACTAAACGCAATCCACCTGGAGTAGGAACTGGCAATGCCACTCCAGTATCTTTGCCAAGAACGGCCCATGATCAGAAACAAAAGGCTAAAAGATATGACGCTGGAAGATGAGCCCCTCAGGTCAGAAAGCGTCCAACATGCTACTGAGGAAGAGCGGAGGACAAGTACAAGTAGCTCCAGAGCTAATGAAGTGGTTGGGCCAAAGCCGAAAGGACGCTCAGCTGTGGACGTGCCTGGAAGTGAAAGGAAAGTCCAATGCTGCAAAGAAAAATACTGCATAGGAACCTGGAATGTAAGATCTATGAACCTTGGGAAGCTGGAGGTGGTCAAACACGAGATGGCAAGAATAAACATCGATGTCCTGGGCATCAGCGAACTAAAATGGACAGGAATGGGCAAATTCAGCTCGGATGATCATCATATCTACTATTGAGGGCAAGAATCCCGTAGAAGGAATGGCGTAGCCTTCATAGTCAACAAAAGAGTGGGAAAAGCTGTAATGGGATACAATCTGAAAAATGATAGAATGATGTCAATACAAATCCAAGGCAAACCTTTCAACATCAGAATAATCCAAGTTTATGCACCAACTACCACTGCTGAGGAGACTGAAATTGAACAATTTTATGAAGATTTACAACACCTTCTAGAACTGACACCAAAGAAAGATGTTCTTTCATTCTAGGGGACTGGAATGCTAAAGTAGGGAGCCAAGAGATAAAAGGTACAACAGGGAAGTTTGGCCTTAGAGTTCAGAACAAAGCAGGGCAAAGGCTAATAGAGTTTTGTCAAGAGAACAAGCTGGTCATCACAAACACTCTTTTCCAACAACACAAGAGGCAACTCTATACATGGAAATCACCAGATGGGCAATATTGAAATCAGATTGATTATATTCTCTGCAGCCAAAGATGGAGAAGCTCTATACAGTCAGCAAAAACAAGACCTGGAGCTGACTGCGGCTCTGATCATCAGCTTCTCATAGCAAAATTCAAGGTTAGACTGAAGAGAGTAGGAAAAACCACTGGGCCACTCAGGTATAATCTAAACCAAATCCCTTATGAATACACAGTGGAAGTAAAGAACAGATTTAAGGAACTAGATTTGGTGAACAGAGTGCCTGAAGAACTTTGGATAGAGGCTCGTAACATTGTCCAGGAGGCAGCAACAAAAACCATCCGAAAGAAAAGGAAATGCAAGAAAGCAAAGTGGCTGTCCAACGAGGCCTTACAAATAGCAGAGAGGAGAGGGGAAGCTAAATGCAAGGAAGATAGGGAAAGTTACAGAAAATTGAATACAGACTTCCAAAGAATAGCAAGGAGAGACAAGAGGGCCTTCTTAAATGAACAATGCAAAGAAATAGAGGAAAATAACAGAAAAGGAAAAACCAGAGATCTGTTCAGGAAAATTGGAGATATTAGAGGAACATTTTGCGCAAAGATGAACATGATAAAGGACAAAAATGGAAGGGACCTAACAGAAGCAGAAGACGTCAAGAAGAGGTGGCAAGAATACACAGAGGAATTATATCAGAAAGAGTTGAATATCCCGGACAACACAGACAATGTAGTTGCTGACCTTGAGCCAGATATCCTGGAGAGTGAAGTCAAGTGGGCCTTAGAAAGCCTGGCTAAAAACAAGGCCAGTGGAGGTGATGGCATTCCAGTTGAACTATTTAAAATCTTGAAAGATGATGCTGTTAAGGTGCTACATTCAATATGCCAGCAAGTTTGGAAAACCCAACAGTGGCCAGAGGATTGGAAAAGATCAGTCTACATTCCAATCCCAAAGAAAGGCAGTGCCAAAGAATGCTCCAACTACCGCACAATTGCACTCATTTCACACGCTAGCAAGGTTATGCTCAAAATCCTGCAAGGTAGGCTTCAGCAGTATGTGGACCGAGAACTCCCAGAAGTACAAGCTGGATTCCGAAGAGGCAGAGGAACTAGAGACCAAATTGCTAACATACGCTGGATTATGGAGAAAGCCAGAGAGTTCCAGAAAGATATCTACTTCTGCTTCATTGACTATGCAAAAGCCTTTGACTGTGTGGACCACAGCAAACTATGGCAAGTGCTTAAAGAAATGGGAGTGCCTGACCACCTTATCTACCTCCTGAGAAACCTATATGTGGGACAGGAAGCAACAGTTAGAACTGGATGTGGAACAACTGATTGGTTCAAAATTGGTAAAGGAGTACGACAAGGCTGTATATTGTCCCCCAGCTTATTTAACTTATATGCAGAATACATCATGCGGAAGGCTGGACTGGATGAATCCCAAGCCGGAATAAAGATTGCCGGAAGAAATATCAACAACCTCCAATATGCAGATGATACCACTCTGATGGCAGAAAGTGAGGAGGAATTAAAAAACCTTGTAATGAGAGTGAAAGATGAGAATGCAAAAAACGGTCTGAAACTCAACATCAAAAAAACTAAGATCATGGCCACTGGTCCCATCACCTCCTGGGAAATAGAAGGGGAAGACATGGAGGCAGTGACAGATTTTATTTTCCTGGGCTCCATGATCACTGCAGATGGAGATAGCAACCACGAAATTAAAAGATGCCTGCTTTTTGGGAGGAAAGCGATGACAAATCTTGACAGCATCTTAAAAAGCAGAGACATCACCTTGCCAACAAAAGTCCGAATAGTGAAAGCTATGGTTTTTCCTGTAGTGATGTATGGAAGTGAGAGCTGGACCATAAAGAAAGCAGACCGCCGAAGAATTGATGCCTTTGAATTGTGGTGCTGGAGGAGGCTCTTGAGAATCCCCTGGACTGCAAGGAGAACAAACCTATCAGTTCCAAAGGAAATCAACCCTGAGTGCTCACTGGAAGGACAGATCCTGAAGCTGAGGCTCCAGTACTTTGGCCATTTCATGAGAAGAAAAGACTCCTTGGAAAAAACCTTGATGTTAGGAAAGTGCGACGGCAAGAGGAGAAGGGGACGACCGAGGATGAGATGGCTGGACAGCGTCTGCGAAGCAACCAACATGAATTTGACACAACTCCGGGAGGCAGTGGAAGATGGGAGGGCCTGGCGTGCTCTGGTCCATGGGGTCATGAAGAGTCGGACACGACTAAACGACTAAACGACGACGATGATCTGGTTTCAAGATGAAGAGTCCAAAAGAAGGACCGCAGGGTTGGCAAAGTTGTCCTGGGCAGCAGACTCAGCAACAGGTATACAAGTCACGTGGATGCAGTCTTCCCCAGTGAGGTGAAAGGTATTGTTATTTTGTTTAAATTATTAAAAGAAATGTCTAATTTTTCATCTGTAGCTTATGTATTTTTATTCAAATCACAATCCTTTTTTTTATCCTCCTTTTTAGCACTGTCGCTATCCTACTCTGTGGACTCAGCTGGTAATGGCAAGCAACAATCACATTCCAGCGAACTGTCTGAAACCATGATATTTTGTCCCCCAGGATGTACATTACACCGAACCTCTCTGGAACATTGTGGATAGTTTAAATCACAACTCCAGATGGTTTGGCACTCAGGCCAGGTTGGCTGTAGCAGGACTGTGGCCGTTCCTTGGGATGCCAGGTGCTGATGCCAATCATGCCCAACACAATGTAGCTTTCAATCTCTCTACAATGCTTACTTGAAATCCAAAGATGTCTCCCCAAAGTATTCATCTTGGATATATGTCCTTACATAAAGTGACACTAAAAGTACACAAAGAGATAAAAATCAGCTTTTCATCCCAGCTAGAACACATCCAGAGAATGAATGGAATTAAGTCAAGGCTCATGTAAATCCAATAGATGGAATGGGTCTACTCTAGTAGGGACAAGTGACTAATGGAATCCAGCTCATTTATAAAAAAAACTATGGCTACAATCCCACCCACAGCAGTCTATGGAGAGGTACATCCCATAACTACAATGGGAATAACCTATCTGTCATGTAAAACTTGACCTCTCATTCTGGGGAAAATAGTCTGTCTGTTCAGCTCTGTGTTCTGTTAATTCCCAGATTTGTTTGCTTTGAATGTTTGGAAACTGATTTCTTTTTGTTAGCTTATTTGGCTGTAAGCTTTGGCTTTTGTGTGTTCTTTTAGTCTGAACGAGGGATTAGTGACCCCAGATTTTGTGTGTGTGTGTGTGTGTGTGTGTGTGTGTGTGTGTGTGTGTGTGTGAGCGAGAGAGAGAGAGAGAGAGAGAGAGAGAGAGAGAGAGAGAGAGAGAGAGAGAGAGAGAGAGAGAGAGAAAGATTTTCTAATGCCCTCCACAAGAGTAAACTGTGGTTGTTGCTTCCAAAAGTACTTGACTTCAGCCAAGTTTCAATTTACACAATTCTCAGTGTTTGAGATCTGGAGGAGGCTCTTGAGAGTCCCCTGGACTGCAAAGAGAACAAACCTATCAGTTCTAAAGGAAATCAACCCTGAATGCTCACTGGAAGGACAGATCCTGAAGCTGAGGCTCCAATACTTTGACCATCTCATGAGAAGAGAAGAATCCTTGGAAAAGACCTTGATGTTAGGAAAGTGTGAAGGTAAGAGGAGAAGGGGACGAGAGAGGATAAGATGGTTGGACAGTGTCATCGAAGCTACCAGAATGAATTTGACACAACTCCGGTAGGCAGTGGAAGATAGGAGGGCCTGGGATGCTCTGCTCCATGCGGTCACGAAGAGTCAGACACGACTGAACGACTAAACGACGACGACAGTGTTTGATGGTTTTAAAAGATGTGAACTGAGTAGCACTGAATGTAAAGATTAGGTCATGACTACTTCACTGTACGTAGACTACTTCATAAACTTTTGTAATTTTTCTGTGCTCTGACAATATTTTTTCTTTTTCTTCACCAAGGCTTTCTTTACACATTGCCTTCCCCATATCCTGGGTCTAATCTTCTCCGAAACCAAAATGTTTTTTTTCCACTATGGAAAGATGGATGTTATTATTTTTATAGAGTTGTTACCATTCTGGCACTTATTGTCAATTGCCTGAAAAATGTTGGGACTGGTACGACAATTAACATCTGGTTAATATAATTGGCAGGATTATTGTTTGATATCTTTCTGATTTCCACACACTTTACTATAGTGTTCATGGTTTTCCTTACCCACTTTATTCTCACTTCTACAACCCTATGGTGAAGAATGAGTTTCATGGTTCACATTTGTCCATAGAGAAGCTGCTTGCATGTGCACACATGCACTTTATCTGACTTCGTATTGATAAACAGACAATAGCCAGAATCCTTTCAGTTTTACACATCAGTGTGACATCATTGGTGTAACTTTCAGCAGCAAAGTGCTGAAGTTATGAAGTTGGCACAGGTATTTCTATTACACCCCAGCTATGTTGATTTCTTAACTTGCAGCAATTCACCACAGAAAGTCATGCTGATCCTGTTCACTGGTGGAAACATGTGATGAGATTCCAGACAATATCTTAACAGCTTTATTTCTAATTGAACAAGTTAAAAAAAGAGTAAAGGATGGTCTTTCCCTAACAGCTTGGTTCAGGACATGGTAGAATCAACTCCAGAAGATTCATACGAACATAGACTTGAGCTCTAGAGTTGGGATTATAGAGCCTAAAGAAAACCTGTGTTATACATTCCCAAATGCTGAAATCATTTTCTGAAGGTCCCCCTGCCTTTCAAATGTAGCTGGGTGATAACCAGAGAGAAAACTTTGCTGCTGATGTCAGTCCATTCTTGGTGGATCTTCCCTAATCTTGTACTTTATTTTACCATATTGTATTATTTGTTAAAATATTTTTATTTCATCTTACAGCCAATGAGCTCTCAAGAATGCACAAAATAGTGTTTGAGGTTTTAAAAAAAGCAATTGAAAAACCAACCAGCATGATAACTGGTCCTCTTCACTATGAATGAACAAAAAGAAAGAAAGAAAGAAAGAAAGAAAGAAAGAAAGAAAGAAAGAAAGAAAGAAAGAAAGAAAGAAGAGAAAAGAAAAGAAAAGAGAAGAAAAACAAAGAAGCATCTTCACTGCTGGCCTGAAAGTGGACAGGGATAGAGCTAGCCTGATTATCCTGGAAAAGGAATTCCATAAAAGGGGCAATTCTAGTTGTATTGTTCTTTTCCATTGTAGAGACTAGCTGTTCCCTGATTTAGCCCAAACGTTTATTTTTATTCATTCATTCATTCATTCATTCATTCATTCATTCATTCATTCATTCATTCATTCATTCATTCATTTAACTTCTAGCCCATCCATCTACTGGCAAGCCAGTACCCTGGGCAGGTGAAAGAAACTGAGGGAATCCTCTTGAGCACAAGGACTGGACTGGAGAGCACTTTTACAAAGGTTTCCCAAGAAATTTCTGGGGGGGGGAAAGGTTGTTTTGGAGGCTGCGTCTCACAGCAGAATCTAAACCGCATGTCCAGTGGGCACACTGAATGGAGTACTGTCAAACGTGCAACACCAAAAGTTTTTTTTTCAAGCGCCGACAGTCATAATGGGGTTTCCATCTTAGTAGTCCTGCATGGAATTGCACTAAACTTCTGCATCATTTAATGATCTGATCAGTTAATTTGAAATAAATGCTACAGAAGCTGTAATTATCTAGCAGTTGTTCTAAGAAAGTAATTTGTAAGTGATTTCTCTTTCTTTTAAATATGTCCACCAAATTATTGGACTCATCCTGCATGAAATTATTGTCTTCAGTCACAAAGTTTAGATTATTGTCTGAAAGAGAGTTCCCTCAAAGTTCTCTAAACAGCTCTTCACTAAATATCCTTTTAGAGTCAAAAAGGAAGGCCGTGATTTTGTTGGTATATACTTTAACATGTCTAGAATAGTTGCTGTAAAGAACTGGCTGTGATATTGTTCTCTCAATCCAGCAACTATGGTTTCTTAACTGTGGAGTTTGTCACTGTGAATCATGGTTCAGGGACAGTTGAGGTCAAGAATTGAAGGTGAAAGGTCACCGGAAGCATCCTGCCAATGACAGCTAGAAATGACCTTTATTTGACAAAGCAGAAATAATTTGGAACCTGAAAGAATGGTAGTCAGCCATCTGAACATTTCATTTGGATTGATTTTAATCAGGTTTAAACTATAGCTCCAGTGGTCAATTAAAAAGTCATTTGAAAGTAAAATTAGCAGAACACACAACAAGAGAGATAGAAACTTACAAATAGCATGATTCAAATGTTACTAAAAGCCCCCTAAGATTGCACACTTGCAAGCAAAGAGCAAAAGAGATGGTGGTTCAGATTATTCAGTGTTCCTTTATCTTGTAACAAAAATAATTCATAGGAAGAAAAGCTCCAGGGTAAAAAGGCAAAACTAGATTTGACTATTCCAAGCCAATTCCGAACACCTCTGAGTCAGGATGCCATCACATCATACAATGTGTCTGAGACCTTATGCTCCTCAGAGGGTACTCTCACTAAGAAAGCAGCCATGTTGTTTTGGCTCAAGATATTTTACCATATGGCCTCACCGCCAGTTTCAGTGACCTATGGAGAAATGGGAAGGGACATTTGGGCAGCTAATATAGCTGCAATTATATCGAAACTGGCTTATTCCATAGGAGAGGATATGAAGCTGCCTGAGAAATTACTATTAAAAGACTATACAACATTGGCATACAGACTGCTGTGGCATCTGTAGTTAGTTTCTGTGCCAATAGAGTATACAAAGGCTCTCCCTTGCCTTTTGGAAAGGTGCCCTGTATTTGTCCACCATTACTTGCATAAATTGAGACAACTGCTAATTAAATGCAGATTGAACTTGTTGCAATTGAAAGAGACTTAGGGATGTTATATGGACTAACAGGGTCCAAGTAGATATTGCTCAGCAAGATGCTCTAAGATGGACGATATGGTACATTTTCTAACAGAATGCCATCTGTTATGTGGATTAGAGGGATCAATATCTTACACTCTTAACAACTGGCATCAAGAACAACTCCCTTTATGTACAGTTTTATTTCTGCTAGCTGGTACAGGCTATTGTATATGCTATAGGACCGCTAAATTTGTTAAGAGTCCTGGAAATGCAGAACCTGTTCCTGCTTCACAGTCTCTGCATGTTAATCTTACAACTCGATATTTGCTTGAGAATGCTTGTTTTATTATTACTGTATATGCTTTTCAGATTTATATTTATATGTATTTACATATACACATATTTTAATATGTATTTATGTCAGATATCAACTATTGACTTTTATGAGTGTTTAAATTCTGTTTATGCATACAGCCTGATTGAGTATGAAGCAATAAAGTAAAAATATACAATGTGTGTGATTTTTCAAGTGTCTGCTCATGTGTTACTATTTTTCATTTGCTCTACTTTTAAAATGTATTGCCCTATCTTTTATGACAGTATAATTGTTGAAGAGTTTTGAATTTTGGTTGAAAACCTCTAGCTGTGCAGCAGAAGTGCAAGGATGAAAAAACGCAGCATTAGCTGCATATTTCCCCAGAGCAGACTACCCCTTTTGATTCTCATCAACTGGCACTTAAGAGTCTCAATAGCTCACCCTGAGACAGATCTCAACAGATTCACAGCCTGCCTCCAGCAGATTCTTGCAGGCTACGTTCTAACCACACTAACTGCTAACTGTCAGGAGACTGGAGGGGGAAAAGAGAGAAAGAAAGGCCATTTAGCGGAGAGGCATGGCTCTCTTTCAAAGCTGAGGCAGGGAAGGAACAATTGGCTACTGCTGGGTTAATTGATAGTCATCCCATCTCAGAAAGGTCCCTCCCAGCCAAACTTACTGAAGCCGGCATACGAGGTTGAAATAACTCCAACAATAATCTGCCTTCTGGATCTCACTATTGACTAAAAGACAGGCTATAAATCAAAGCAGTTAGGAAAAGTATATTTGTTTGATAAAACAGAGATCAAGGGCAGCTTGTGGAGCAGAATGAGGGATACCTCTCCCTCAGATTTCAAGGGGTGGGTTCACACAAACACACATCCTGGTCACAAGCTGTGTACGACCGAGAAAAGGCCCCATGCTTAGTACTGCCCTTGTTCTTCCAATGATAATCATAGAATAATTGCATACATTTTATGTAAATAGCTGAATGGAAGTAGAATACAGAATACTTCTGGAGCTCAGGAGGTTGGAGAGATGTGGAATTTGGTTATTCCCTTCTTGGTACAGAGCAAAGCATGGAGAGATCTGTCTCGTCTCGCCCCTTCCCTTGGAAAAGGAAAAATAATCATCCTGGATGCTTCTCAATATTTTTACTTATAGCTCATGCTTGTGGTCTGTCCTTTTCATGTAGTGTGCTGCTATATCTCCATGAGTCTTGCTTGAGAGAGCAGAAAATACAGCACCTAACAAAAGAACAACAGGAAGGAAGGTGTGGTCCCAAGGGCTTTCAGGTGTGTGTGTGTGTGTGTGTGTGTGTGTGTGTGTGTGTGTGTGTGTGTGTGTGAGAGAGAGAGAGAGAGAGAGAACTCTATAGTTAACCACAAAAAGCACCTGGGAAGTACAAACAAAAAGGGCATGCCTCTCACTGTTAATGGAAAAACATGCAAGATTATTGTTCCCCACACCCAATGCAGAATATTTCCCTAGGTAGCATTTACCAAATTATCTCTTGTTCTCAGAGGTAGGTGAGAAGTCTGCATAATTCAAAGAAGAGGAGAATAAATGTCCCAGGTGTAGGTTATTATTAGGATTTGATGTACAAAAGTCCATTCCAATCCAAAGCTTGGATTCTTTATTTCCTCCAGCTAGCTGATTTCTTCAAGGCAAAAGCCAACTATGAGGGATGAAGAAAATCAGCATAGATCTCCTTCTCTTATTCCACCAAAGGAAACCTTGTGCCAGATCAAAAATCTTCCATGGAGAGAAAGGATCCTTCCATCCTGGATCTTGCAAGCAACAAAACCCTTAATCAGGCTAGATTGTTAAAAGGGGGTGGGGAGGAGGGAAGGGAGGAAAGCATGGAAATCTAAAAGCTCATCGTGATCAGTGATTCTCAAACTGAGGTGCCCATATGTTCTTGGACTGTAATTCCCAGATGCCTTCACCACTAGCTGTGCTGGCCAGGATTTCTGGGAGTTGCAGTCCAAGGACATCTGGGGACCCTAGTATGAGAACCACTGATGGAGATAGGCATTCGAACACAATCCCAAAATGGAAGTGAGAGAGCCTCACAGGTATTCCAAGACCTCTGGAAAAACCCTCTGTGAAGAAATCAATTTTATTTTATTCCTAGTTTCAAGATAGCTGCATTTTTTTTAAATTACTGTAAACAACAGAAGAACTACAGACAATCCCAGTTCTTTGAGCATGTATAATACCTTTCATTATTTTTTATTTTTCATCATTATTTGCCATTTAATTTCTATTTTCTTTTTTCAACCTTTAACAAAAGAGTGGGAAGCCTTTGGTCCTCCAGATGTTCTGGCTGAGAACTTTCGTCAGCCACATCCAGCAAGGCGAATGGAAAGGGACTGTGAGGGTGATGAAGGCCAAAGAAGGGAGGGAAGGTTGCATCACTCTGCTGTACTATGTTGTTTGTGTGAAGATGACACATCTTTGGCTTCTGCCTTGGCCTTTCATCAATCATAGTATGTCACTCCAGTTGTGCAGGACTGCTAGTGAGATTTTTTTTTTCATTTCCCCCAATGAAATGAAAGGGGAGGCACACTTCATGGCTGTGCTCTTCTTTCACTTCATTGTCATTCACCAGCTGGGACCAAAGGGAAAAGCAATCAGGGCTTCAACTTTTGATGCCTCCCTAGTCTCCAGCTGTCATCATCTTTCAGCTCTTTTGGGCTGATGCTGATCTTATCTGTTGCAGAGTGACTGAAAGTAATTTGTTTTGGTTGAAAGTAATTTGTTGTGGAGAGTAATTACATGATCTCTTTGGGGTTTTCCTATCTGCTGACCTGAAGCCTCTCTGTGACTTGTTGCTCATTAACATCAATTACCAAAGAGTTCTTCCTCAAAGAAAGGCTTATTAAGGAATATCCTTCTTGTTCCTGTTAGGAAATAATAAACCTTCTGATGTTTAGTCAGGGTCAAATGTACATGATCCCACCAAGACAAAAGGTTGTTTTGATGTTCATTAACACTCCTAAAATTGCAACAGAGCTTGTCCATGCAAGAGGGCAAGTATGTGAATTGTTGATTTCTTGGACTGCATCTACCAGAAAACCACAGCCAGTATGGCTGCTGGCTGTGAGATTCTGGGAGTTGTAGTCCAACACCCACAAACAATTCCCATTCTGCAGTGGGTGCACTTCATAAGGGTATTCTGGAGGGAGGCTTCCTACTGCTTGGATGCAAGTAGCCTTTGATTGTACCACAAAACTAACTTTGGGGACTAGAAATATCAATGAATTTAAAGTAGGGTGGGTTAGTGTGCAATTGGTATAAAATCTGGAATTGAGGAAGAATGATGTAGCTGGAAGGCTATAATTATGAACATGAAAGAAAATAGACAATGCCATGTATTGCAAATGGACATTTATACCGACATAAATATGATCTGCTTTTTGTTTGCACTCTGTATCAGTGGCAGTTTCACCCTAGGAATCAGCAGTTCTTATCAGAAGTTGGAAAATATTACTTTTTTAAAACTACACCATCCAGAATTCCCCAGTGACTTTGGTGCCTGCAGGGGTTTTGGGAACTGTAGTTCAACAACGTTTTCAAATCCTAGTTCCTATTTGTTTTAGTTCAGTAATAAAGTTATCTGTCAGTGTCTGCTGTCTCCTGAAACTTGTGCTGCCAAAACCAGTAACTCAATGCCTAGCTGATTGATTCAGATCTGCACCAAAAGCTACCAGACCATCCCAGGACAATTTTAAAAAGCACCACTGTTGAATGAACTTTTAGTTTGACATGTTTTACTAGGAGTCAGTACAAGCAGATCCTGCATTGGGGCAAATCAGAGTGAAAATATGAAATAGAAACCCAAAAGGAAGGTTTTTAAATCCTACTTTGACTCTGTTGCCATGTTTTTTTAATATCTGAGTTGTCTGGACAAGGGGATGCTGCACCAGTTTTAAGGGTGAAAGGACAGTTGAACAAATATTCAGTGTGGATGAGTTCATAGACATCTATTCTCTCCCCCCCACACACAATATTGCCTTATATTTTGAGGATTTTGAGCCAGTGTTTTTAGGGGGCAGCTTTTGACACAGAGATATCAACACAACAAGCCTTACTACATTGAGCAGATTTCAAAGCAAGTCTTCTTTCTGATCTCATACAAATGATAGTGCAGTTAAGGAGTGGAAAATGTCATGTTATGCAAATGGCAAAGTCATGAGGTTGGGGATAAAAGGGGGAGAAATATGAAAAGAGTACACTTTAAACACTGACAAAAACCTCTGTCATATCAGTTAAATGAAGGAGGCACGAGGGTTCTGGACTTCTCTCTGTATATTAAAAGCATGCATGACAGATTTTGACTATGACTGGATTGCCAAATTATCCCAGTCTAAACAAGGTTGCTTTGAGGTGTGGTATGTCATTTGGGACGTGGTGGCGCTGTGGGCTAAACCGCAGAAGCCTGTGCTGCAGGGTCAGAAGACCAAGCAGTAGTAAGATTGAATCCACGTGACGGAGTGAGCGCCCGTCACTAGTCCCAGCTTCCACCAACCTAGCGGTTCAAAAACATGCAAATGCAAGTAGATCAATAGGGACCACCTCGGTGGGAAGGTAACAGCGTTCCGTGTCTAAGTCGCACTGGCCATGTGACCACAGAGGATTGTCTTCGGACAAAATGCTGGCTCTATGGCTTGGAAACGGGGATGAGCACCGCCCCCTAGAGTCAAACACGACTGGACAAAAATTGTCAAGGGGAACCTTTACCTTTACCTATGTCATTTGGGGCAATTCTTGCATCCACATGCAAGGATGGGGTGGTTTCAAGGCAGGAAACCACACTGCACCTCAAAGCAACCCTATATGGCCCTTTCTCCCTGTAAAGAAAAAAAAAAGAAAACCACCAACTTCCCCTCCTTTCCCCCTCCTGTCTCCTCCTCTGTGGGGGAGGGAGAGGAAGCTATAAATTAAATGAATAATAATCTAAGAGGCATAACAGATAAGCACTGTCTTACAAGGGCTTGAAAAACAAACCACCTCCTTTGCATCCTCTCTTTCCCCCTCTTTGGGAAAGAGAGGAGGCTTTCCATTTCCCAATATCATCAAGTGGCTTAAGCTAAAAAGCCATCTGCTTTGATTCAGTCCCAGCAATGGCATATGCTGGAAACAAACCTTACTGGCGCAATCCTATCTGTACATAAAAAGCTGGTAGCCCCAGACAGGGACCCCCGAACGAGGTCCAGGTAGGCATCAATCAGGGATGAGCTAGTTTGCAATGGCATGTGCATCATGTAGCACATCAGGAAAAGGAGTGAACTGACCTGTCCCCATACTGGACCGAAACACAGGACAAATCCTCACCTGATTGCAGCCTTTATGTCTTTAAAGAGGATTTCCCAAATGACCAGGTGAGCAAGTCGCAGAAGGAAGGAAGGAACGAACGAAGGAACAAAGGAATGAACAAACAAACAATCAAACAAACAAACAAACAAGTAAACAACCAACCAAACAATTTTCCTTAATACAGTCTCCTTAATAGAAACGGGACATTCATATGCATCTCCTGGGAGAGATGAATTTGAATATTGCCATCACAGGTGGCTGGGCCCGTTTGACTCTCCATCCCCCAGAACCTGGCCATCCACTTACCACTTGTGGAAGTAGTTCTGACTGAAGCTTCCTCGCCTCTCTCCATTGCAGATCTCTCCATTAAGAAGCGCAAATTATATAACTTCATATTAAAATGCTAACCCAGTGAATTTTTTTCCTGCTTTCAAGCACAGTCTCCTATGCAGTTCTCAAAAAAAAGCACCATAGCTATGACAGAAAAACATCCATCAATTTGCTTACATATTGTATTCATATTATCCTTCTATTTGTGTTGTTTGTATAAGGAAAGTGTACTTGTATTTGTCATGTGCGCAGAATGTTGTATATCCCACATTGCACTGGGTGTACCACTTACCCTTTTGTACAACAACTCCCAGAGTCCACCACCCAACATGGCCAGGAGATTAACTTTTCGAAGTTTGAGGTGTGTATTGTTGTAGATTTGCACATTGGTCTGGTATCTTGCCATGCAAGCATACTGTTCAACATAAATATGTGTTCCAAGTTAGGAATTGGGACATAAACCACTAAATGAAGGTTCTGGGAATCATGGGACAAGCTGTCCTCCAATACAGTGACTGACAAATTCTTGTATTCCTTAGCTAAGGTTGTCAAGTCATGGTCAACTCAAAGGATTTGTCACAAGGATTTCAATGTTTCAAAGCATTCTGTGGTGTAGTTGCAATTTTGAATGAGTAACCAGCCATGCTAGAATTAAAATGCAGCATGGGAAGCATATTGTGTTATTCTGTCCAAGTATCTGCCTGGTCTTGGCCAGAGGTAAGTATTTTATTTAAAACAAACACATTTACTCAAAAGTAAACAAGTTGGTTCAATAATCTTCGTTAATTTCAGTCAAAATAACAATTTCAGTTGAACCTTCTGTTGAAACGATGCATGATTCATAGAGGAACTGTGCACATTTCTTTCCCGCTTTCTCAAATAATTCTTAGTTTGTGTGTAAATGAAATAAATAGCCTTCAGTTTTCATTCCCCCCTTCCCTCCCCCTCTTCTTTTGGCTATTTATGTGATTGTCTGTGAAAGTGATTGTTTCATGTGTGCCAAAACAAGAATAATAAAGACCTTTGAGGAGTCCAGTTGCGGGCGTGTAAATGGGGTAAAGGAATGTAGAAGCAAAGTGAATAAATGACCTTTCTGAAACAAACATTCTTCCTCAGCCACAATTTTGTCTGCATTAAAGCTGGTTAATAAGCTTATTCCCCTTTGTTGGTTTATTTACAGTTTGTCCCTCAACACTTCCTTACTTGATGAAATATACTTTGCTCAAGGCCCTTTTAAAAAGATGCCATAATCTCTGCAAATGTTCTTTAGGAAGTCCAAGAGAACTTCTGTGGAAGAGTTTGTACAGGCTGACTCTGAACTGTATAGTGTTGGCTTCTGAACTAGATGTTGCATCTTAGCTAGAGCTTGGAAACAGGGTTAGCTGTGCTGACTGGGGGATTCTGGGAATTACAGTCCAAAAAAGTGACATTTCCATGCTCTTATCTTAATCTTTCACATTTGCTCAGTTAGTGTAGGACTAAACTCACAATGCCTTTTCACTCTTCAAGGAGGCCTGCTCTACATCCTCCTTTACTCAGGTTAGCTTACTAAACTTTGCTGAAGTGTTATTACACTATTAGAATTAAACATTTCTGTAAATTTTGAGGAATGGTCGGTGTTTGGGTCCTACAAGTTTATAACCATTTGCATTTCCCCCCATATTCGTGCCATTTAAAAAAAAGGCAAAAACCAGATTCAGCAATGCACAGCTGATGTTATAGACCTGGAGACAGAGTAGGTTGAAATGTCTCCAAAAGGATGCAGGGCGAGCCTGCCCTGATTTGTATGCACATCTGCCCTGATTTGGGTGCAGAGTGGCTTTGGTGCTCCTACATCTCTCCACTTTCAATAGTATTAAAAAGCTTGTTGAGTTTCAGATAAATGTGTCTTGAAATTCCTGTGGTACAAGAGGTAATATTTTTCACTTCTCGGTGGGAAATAAGAATAGTACTGGCCTCTGCGACATATCCGCCTGTTCCATCTGGATGGAACACTAGGTCCCTTTTTCGATCTTCTGTGAAAGGGTTAACAAGATATGGAGTGGGGCATTATGTGAAAGGCAATGAGTAGCAGAGAGCTCCCTTGTCCTCCTGTATGGGTAGAGGCTCTCTGCATGATTGTTGTTTTTCTTGTAATCAAACCCACGATGGAGGGAGCATGGATGCAGTGCTCCCCTTCTTGCATCTTTCACTCACACTTTACTAGAAAGCCTGAAAAGGACTTAAGGTTTTGTCAGCTCCTGGAAGCTAGAAGAGCAGCAAGGGAGGAAGTGCAAAAATAATTCACTCTTGGCCAAAACTGGTAAGCATTTGCTGAGAGTGCTTCAGTTATAGGAAAGGTGGAGGCGCAGGCTTTTAGCCTGGTTTCTACCTGGTTCTTTAATCAGGAACACAGGAACATCAAGAAGCATAATCACATACTCTGACATCGTCCAGAAGGTTTCCCTATCCAGGGGGAATCCCAAAATGTTTTCTCATCCTTGCTATAGGAAATGCCAAACCTCTGCCCATTAAGGTCATCCAAAAAGTACTGTTCTGAATCCTGCATCTATCAGTTGAGTGGCTGTCTTCCAAATATTCTACTGCTGCTACTACTACTAATAGTAGGTCGTAACCCAACGGATTATAATCATAAAGCTGTCAGGATCACAACTAACCTTTACCTTACCAGGGTGAGGGCTGCCAGTAGAGCTTAGTTTGCTCTCTGGATAAGCAAAGCTTCAAATCAGCAGGCGGAACTTTTCCCTATAGTCCGCGATCTATCCGGAATTGGTCTAAGTCAGTGGTTCTTAACCTTTGTTACTCGGATGTTTTTGAACTGCAACTCCCAGAAACCCCAGCCAGCACAGTTGGTGGTGAATGCTTCTGGGAGTTGCAGTCCAAAACTCCTGAGTAACCCAAGGTTAAGAACCAGTGGTCTAAGTGATAGGCCTCCTACTAGTATTTCACCTGACCAATCTGCAGCATTTTTAAAATCTAAAGTGGAGGCCATCCACTGGGAGCTCTCTCCTTTTTTTGAAAACACTAGATCGAGCAGAGACATCCAGCACTCTGCCTTGCCTGATGAGACTTGATATTTTAAAATCTGTGACGCCAGATATGGTGGACAAGGTGCTTGATCGCTGTTGTGTCACAACCTCCTCCCTTGACTCTTGCCCGGCCTGGCTAATCAAAGCAGCCAGGCCTATAACAACCGAATGGGCCCCAGCGATAATTAATGTGTCTCTCCGGGAGGTTCCCTTTGCCCTCAAGGAGACACTCATTAGGCCCATTAGGAAGAAACCAAATTTGGTGGCGGATGATATTGGCAATTATAGGCCTGTTGCCAATGTTTCTTTCCTCAGCAAAGTGGTGGAGAGGGTGGTGGCAGACCAGCTCCAGGCCCTTTTGGATGAAACCAACACCCTGGATCCATTTCAGTTGGGCTTCAGGCTGTGCCATGGTATGGAAATAGCACTGTTTGCACTGTTTAATGACCTGCTGAGGGAGGCAGACAGGGGAAAAATGTCTCTGGTCCTTCTCGATATCTCAGTTGCCTTCGATACTGTCGACCATGGAATCCTCCTGGGGAGGCTTTCGAAGCTGGGAATCGGTGGTCTGGCACTAGCCTGGCTCTGATCCTTCTTGGAGGACCGTCCCCAGAGAGTACAGCTTGGGGAGAGTGTATCGGCCCCATGAAATCTTGATTGTGGGGTCCCACAGGGCTCAATTATCTCCTCAATGCTGTGTATTATCTACATGAGGCTGCTGGGTCAGGTTATCAGGGGTTGTGGGACTTCATGCCATCAGTACGCTGATGACACCCAGCTCTACATCTCCTTTTCTCCATCAACAGTGGATGCAGTTTTGTCCCTTCAGCACTGTCTGGAGGCTGTACTGGGGTAGATGCAAGTGAATGGTCTGAGGCTGAACCCGGACAACACGGAGATCCTGAGGGTGGGTGGCCCTGATATCAGTGGTTTGGGGAACTCCATCTCTTTTTCGGGGGATGATTCTCACCGCAAAGAATTATGTTTGCAGTCTGGGGGTCCATCTTGACCTGGCGCTCACCATGGAGACCCAAGTAGCATCAGTGGTCTGTACCACCTATTTTCATCTTCAGTGGATTGCCCAGCTGCATCCCTATCTTGATGTGGGGGCCCTCACCACTCTGGTCCACTCAAGATTAGACTACTGTAATGCGCTTTACTTGGGGCTACCTTGAGATTGATGTGGAATTCAAATGGTGCAGAATGCGGCAGCCAAACTTCTTACTGGGGTGGGAAAACACCAACATATCTCCCTTACTCTGGCTGCCCTGCATTGGCTGCTCATTTATTTCTGCATTGATTTCAAAATACTAGATGACATATAAACTCCTACACGGTTTAGGACCTCAATATCTGGTGGAATGCCTCCTCCTACCTAGATCTACCTGAATCACTTGCGTTAGTCAAGATGGGTGGCTGAGGGGCCTAAAGCCAAGGGAGCCTCAAAGAGAAAGAACAAGAAAGAACAAGAAAGCATCAGTGGTCTGTACCACCTATTTTCATCTTCAGTGGATTGCCCAGCTGCATCCCTATCTTGATGTGGGGGCCCTCACCACTCTGGTCCACTCAAGATTAGACTACTGTAATGCGCTTTACTTGGGGCTACCTTGAGATTGATGTGGAATTCAAATGGTGCAGAATGCGGCAGCCAAACTTCTTACTGGGGTGGGAAAACACCAACATATCTCCCTTACTCTGGCTGCCCTGCATTGGCTGCTCATTTATTTCTGCATTGATTTCAAAATACTAGATGACATATAAACTCCTACACGGTTTAGGACCTCAATATCTGGTGGAATGCCTCCTCCTACCTAGATCTACCTGAATCACTTGCGTTAGTCAAGATGGGTGGCTGAGGGGCCTAAAGCCAAGGGAGCCTCAAAGAGAAAGAACAAGAAAGCGGGCCTTCTTGGCAATGGCCCCTCACCTCTGGAACAATCTCCCCCCTGAAATTTGTCTGGCTCCCTTGCTGGGTGTTTTTAAGAGCCAACTCAAGACCTGGGTCTTTAAGCAGGACTTCCCTCCTGCCAATACTTAATTTATTGTTATCATTATGGTTTAAATGTTATTGTTTATTTTGTTTTATTATTCTTGTATGTTGTTAGCCACCCAGAGTAGCCAATGGTCTAGATGGGCGGGATATAAATAAAATAAAATGAAATAAATAATACTAATGCTACTAATAATAATAAATAAAAAATTTTAAAAATCTGTTTTTGTACTGGTGTTATGCATCTTGTTCCTAAGTGTATTTGGTGAAAGCATTTGATTAAACCGTTAGCATTTGCCCAAAACTTCTGTGGCATCATATTTTACTGGTTTTAAAATGTGACAGGTTTTTTTTAGCACATTGAATGTTAGCGTTATATTTAGTTATTTGATTTTCAATAAAGGTATTATATCATTATTTACAGCAAGAAGATTTTATGGGCAGAAAAATAGAACATCAGTGAGGATTTGTTATGTCAACTCTTTTTTTTACTACACCAAGCAACAGGATTTCAGCCTGTGATTTGTTGAAAGCAACTTATATCAATTATGACAAGAGATATTAAATTGACTGGCTAGAGATGTTTGCCTTCAGGTTGTGAGTACACTCTCTTTCTTCAACAAAACAAACATGAAACATCATGCAGACCTAATTATGGATTAATAAAATGGCCTTTTGGGATTAGTTTTACACCATAGATTCTGTTTCTAGCCTGCTTGTTAATGCAATCAGCTGAGTGGGTATTTCAGACCTGCCTTCGTCAAACACCATTATTGATACAGGCTGTAACAGTAGTCACTGGTGTGTGGCATGCTGACCCCTATGACATGACAAGGGTATTAACCTTTGTGATCTTGACCCATGTCTGGTGGCAGGGGCCACCACTGCTACTGATTACTCCCTCACAACATGAAATCACAAACAAATTTCATTCTTTTGAGAGAGAGAGAGAGAGAACACGAGAACCACAAAGCAAAGCAAAAATGTCTTCAGGCTTTGGGGAGGTGTGGTTGTGAGACACTCTTCCCTGACATGATTGGGTTGGACCCAGCAGGTGCATTTTCATCTGCAAATAAAATTCATCATCAGAAACATGTGCAGATAAATGGGTGAGCCAGGAAAGATGCCGGCAAAGCTGAAAAGAATCCTCCCCCCACCCCCAAAGATGGGGAGTGAGGAGAGTTCTGCATTTACTACTGGCCATTGAATGGTAGATGCTGGTTGCTTTGCATTTGAAGACATGTTTCTCTACATATCCCACAAAGCAAAAACAAACAAACAAACAAACAAACCCAGGTTACTGCCAACAGGCAAAGTTAAGCACGTAGTGGTTAATTTGCTTTTATATTTCTTAGCTACTTTGATCACTTTTCTCTGTGCGCTGGGGGATGAGATTAAAAGCTAATAAATAAATAGGTTCCTTTCAGCAGATGTGCTAAACATGGTCAAATTTGAAACTGAACAATACTATTTTTTTCTATGAAAGAGTTCAAAACCTATTTAGATTTGGACCTCAAAGCCTCACATAGCCCCTTTGCTGTCTGAGGAAAAGTAATCAGGTTTTGCATTTGTGTTATGCTTTAGACTGATTTCCTCCAAACCTGGAAAACATGTCCCAATGGTCACACTTACTGGGAAAGTGAATACTGTATTAGAATCTAAAACAGGGGAGGAGGTCTGGTTGGGGATGAATGCTTTAATTTGTTGAAATGTTTCATATACCCTGCAAACAATCTTATAAACCAGCTGTCAGAAAGCTTTGCTTACCTAAGTGACTCTACAGAGTTTATTACATATATATAACAGTTACCTCCCTTTCCAGGTATTCCGTGAGGAGCAAATTACAGCTAAAGTGTCCTATTTCTGTAGAAATTTCAGTAAAATTCTGTCTTTTAGAAGGTAGTATTTTGGTGATAAGGGCTTTGAATGTCAGCTAATCAACTCTCCTTGGTCTTTCTGGCTTATACAGAAAGGAAGCAACTTCTCTGTCATCATGGCAACTCTTTCTCACAGCTAGATTCACAATGTTTTGCTGGGACCTGCCTCTCTGGTAGGCATGGGAAAGAAATGCAAAGCTAGCTAATTCACACGTGACTATCCTTTTACAATGTAGTACATAGCTGAACAGTCAAAAAATAAAAATAGAATATATGTAAAGTGAGCACAAAAGACCATAACAAAAACAGAAAATTGCATTATATGTAGGAAGAATGCTTTCAGAAGTACGTATACTGTGAAAACATGAGTAGAATATTGCATATATTCGGAACAATGTTCACATAAGCTTAAAAAAATCATTCACCATCCACTGGTTTTCCCACACTTTTTTTAAAAAAAGATAGTGTTCTCATAATTAAGTCAGACTCAGAAGGCTGACCGCCGAAGAATTGATGCTTTTGAATTGTGGTGCTGGCGGAGGCTCTTGAGAGTCCCCTGGACTGCAAGGAGAACAAATTTATCCATTCTGAAGGAAATCAACCCTGAGTGCTCACTGAAGCTGAGGCTCCAATACTTTGGCCATCTCATGAGAAGAGAAGACTCTCTGGAAAAGACCTTGATGTTAGGAAAGTGTGAGGGCTAGAGGAGAAGGGGACGACAGAGGATGAGATGGTTCGACAGTGTCATTGAAGCAACTAAAATGAATTTGACCAAACTCTGGGAGGCAGTGGAAGATAGAAGGGCCTGGTGTGCTCTGGTCCACGTGGTCACGAAGAGTCGGACAGGACTAAACGACTAAACGACGACTGCATTGTTCTGGTGTTAACATTTTCCCGATAAGTCAGAACGGTACAATAGTTAGAACATCCAGTTAGGACTGCAGAAATTCAGATTCAAATCCTGATAACATCCACTGGTTGACCTTGTGGGCAGTCACACATTCTCAGCCTACCTGACACAATCATCTGAGGATGTAATGTGGAGAAGAAGCTACCTTGGGTCCTGGCAAGGAAATGTGAATAAACAAATTACTGATTCAAAAAGCAAAATGCCCGCAATACCAGTCAATCCACCATCAAACGGATTCCAACTTACAGTGATCTTTCTCAGATTTTTCTAAGAAAAAAGTGGTTTCCTAATCCTTTCTCCTGTGGGTGCTCTGGAAGCACACTGGGGAATTTAATTCCTGACTTCTGGCAGGGTTCTCCAATGGAGTGAGCTATCCAGCTGCTGTAAAAACCTGTTTCCTACTTTGGCACAAAGCAAATTCTGAAATCAATCTCATCATCATCATCATCATCATCATCATCATCATCATCATCATCATCATCATCATCATCATCATCATCCTAGAACTCCATTGCTGGAAGGGACCCTATGAATCATCAAGTTCAGCCCCTGTCAAGGAGGCACAGTGGGAAGCTGAACTCCCTAAACCACTGGTTCTTAACCTTTGTTTCTCAGATGTTTTTGGACTGCAACTCCCAGAAGCCTTCACCATCAGCTCTGCTGGCTGAGGTTTCTGGGAGTTGCAGTTCAAAAACACCTGAGTAACAAAGGTTAATAATAATGGGATTAGAGTGGTGATGAGCAGATGAAGAGTTAATTTTCAGTCTCTGTTGTCTATATGATGTCTTAAAATATAATGGAAGATAGGCAGTCAGTCAAAGAGGGCTCAGTTGGTGTGGGCCAGCCCATAGATTTTATCATTAAGTCTAATTACAAGTGAGTTACCATTCAGGGTTGTAACATTTATATCCCTCCTATTCCCCAGGGCTGCAAAAACAACTCTTTCCTTTAGTCTTTAATGTGCACATATCCCCATGTGATTGATTTGCCTGACAAATAGATTAGCCTGACAGATAAAATCACCCAGAAAGCTTCCTTAGCAATCTTCATGAATCCCCAACCTATGGAATAATATGCTTTTTCTGGATTGCAAAAAAATAATAATAATTTTTCAAAAATTTGAACAGTCACACAAAAACAGCCAGGCAGGTCAGGCAGTGGAGAAGTTCAACAGCCTGTCTCTTTCAGTGATTACTGCATTTTATGGGACTAAGCTTTCAAATGCTTAATTTTGCTCCTTTGAAACTCTTTGAACTTTAAATTTTATTTATTTATTTATTTTATTTATTTTTGCTAACAGGCTTGAGAATATTTGCCTGAGTGGGAAAATGGAGTGTTTGCTACTTATTGTACTATGTCATTAAATTGCTGAAGAATTAAGAAACAAATGATGTGTGAAACTTAGCATCTCCATCTGATGTTAACTTGTTGTTTGCCTATGCAATGAATGTATGCAATTCAATTATCAGGGTTGCACTTACTTTGCAAATAAACAAATCCGTAGCCTTAACCATAGAATATGCTGTAGTCTGGATCAAAGTTTTTACTGAATTTTCTTTGTGTTTAGTGCAAGTGCATTTGTTTTCCAATCCACATAACATTTTCCCATTGATGTCCATGGTACTTACTTCCAAGTAAATGTCCTTCATAGCCTAGTCATGTGTAGCTTATTCTGTATACTAATTGCCTACAACAAATATGTAAAACATCCTTATAATTGCACATGCATCTTTTTAAATTATACCATTTCACCTTTATTGGAAGAATGTAAAAAAATGTAATACAGAGTGCAGTTCTGAAAATGTAGAATTCTGTTTTTAAAATTCTGGTGAAATGAGCATTTGGCAAACAATACACAAAGGTTGTTCTGGGTTTTTCAGGCTCTTTGGCCGTGTTCTGAAGGTTGTTCTTCCTGATGTTTCGCCAGTCTCTGTGGCCGGCATCTTCAGAGGACAGCCCGAAAAACCCAGAACCATTAGATCCCGGCCGTGAAAGCCTTCACGAAATACACAAAGGCATTTAAATTTTTTCCTATTTCTTATGTATAATCCAACCAATATTATATTTCCATAAAAAGCTTAAGGTGACTCATCCAAAAATCAAATATAAAATCCCTCTTTCATATTCTTTTATAATTCAGATTGTATTCTTGCCACATGGTTCCTTCATAATTCATCTTCCTGTAAGTTTATTGGATCTCAAAATTTTGTTTCTCATCCCAAATCCAATTATAATCCTTGAATTATTATTTGATGGGTTATGCAAAGTGTGTACATATAATAATGACTATGCAAGCTTTAAAACTACAAAACCCAAGAGAGAGTGCAACTGGGAGTTACTGTCATTGCACCACAACATTGAGGGCCTGCTTGTATGGATCACATACTTTAAAAAGACAAAACTGTTGAGACAAATTTGGAACCAAACTGACTTTTTCATTTAGCTAACAGCTTCTTGATACAATCCATTATGCAATATTGGAAAACCAGAAATGGCACATTGTGATTACGATTTAGGTTGTCAGTTCTCATGTTTTCACTTTTTTGAGGTCTAATTTTGAAGTCTCAGGTTTTGGACCTGAAATCTTAGGGAATGGGATGTCACATTTTCTGGTTTCAGGGCATGCCATTTTGACATGCTCAGAAGCATCCTTGTCTTTTTCATAATCTTGCATTTTCTAGAGCTGTTACTGTCGGACATACACTTCTCCCTTCAACAACATTGGGGTTAGAGGTGCTGGATCCCTCTGTAGTTGAAAAACTTTCATGCCCGCCAAAATGTAAATATAAATATATAAACAATTGATTAACATACAAACATCTTTCCCAACCTGTGTCAACCTCCCAGCATGCCCCAGAACACACATACCCAGCTCCCACATGAAACCAGCATTAGAGGAGAGGGGGCTGGCCGAGCCACTGCCATCAGACCAGGGGCCACTTCACTGCCAACAACAGGGGCCTTAGGTAAGCCCAAGACCCACCTTTCTCAAACCACTTCCTGGAGACAAATAGCAGCACAGCATTTATTGAATATATATTTATTTATTTATTGGGGGTGGGGAAACCAGTGTATAACCAAACCCATGCTGCTCAGATCTGTGCAATTCAAGGGAGAAGTGTAGTTTTAAAATTCATCATAGAACCCCCATGATGTCTGTCAGACACATAATTGCTAAAACCCTTTCGTGCACCTTGACCTGTGCAATGGAGATGACATAGTCAGCAATGGCCTCTGATTAAAGCCTCCTTTGAAAACATTAAGGTTTGTGCAACTTGTACCCATGGCACCCTGATATCACCAAACAAAGCTTTTAATCAGTGGCAATTTGCCACTGATTACAACATCATTCCTGTTGAACAGATGGAGCTGCACAACAGGATTCCGGCCAACATTTTGCAGAAGTTCCTGAAGGACCCACCTCAGTAATATTAACTGCTAGTCAATGTCACTGCTCATTTAATATAAACGCTCAACACAAATGGTAGTTATATATACATAACTTTAATTGAAAGCAATAATAAAATCCCAGATAGTCAGAAGGCTCAGCATATCCCTGCATTTCATGGGGGTGAGGGGAGGAAGAAGAGGAAGGGACATGTTAGTAACATATACCCATCAACACCAGTTGTGAGTATTCTTAGAACATGTTATTAAGAGCTAGTGGCACTGTCTCAATGCACTGTTATTCGTAATATTACTAGGGGTAAAGATTCTAATTCCATTTTATTTACCCCATATGGCCCAACCATTTTTACACTCTTAAGATTTCCAGACAGTTGTTGTAACAGATAGCTATCCAGTCCGACTGAGTTGAGGCCCACTGTACATTTTTGATTTCTCCTTCTGCTGTGTAGGCCAAGATTGGGTCCTCAATGGCATGTGGCATTTGCTGGATACCCCAAATAAGTGCTTGATGGTCATCTGCCACTGTGCAGATATGACAAGAAGAATGTGGTGCCCAAGCAATGCCGTTCACACACGCTCTGTGATTATTCAGCCTGGCAACAGGTGTACAAGGGACTCTGACATCTAAAATTACCACCTCCATGACATGCATTGCCATTGTTGCAAGGTAATTAGGATCCTGCTTATTCCAGCAAAGACGGAGTAAAGGATGGTGCTGAGGATCTTCACAGATAATAGCACTGTGCTCCAGGTGCCGCAGATCAAACATCCTCACTGATCCATCAGCACCAACAGAAGCAAACACCTCCTGCACGGCTGAATGCAATATCATACACCTCTTTGTCATGAGCAATCAGCTGAGTCTTGACATGGCCTGACATTCACTCTTCCTAAGACCTGACCAGTCTCCAAACCCCAGATAGTGCAAGTTGTGTCAATACTAGAGGTACCAAGTAGATAAGGATCTACTTCATTCCAATCAAAAGATGTCGATGGAGCACAGGAGTCAGAATTCTTATTGTTGTTCAACAAACACTCTGTTCTGGTCTCTGTTTCACCCACTCTCCGCGCACGCAAGTAGTCACCACTGGTTGCCAAAAGGTCTGGATAAACCCCTTTGGTATCTGGGATCCACATGAGCTTCGTACTGGGATATGGATGATCAAAGGTATTTCTGCAGTTGAACTCTGAGCTTTCCTCATCCAGCCCAATGAGTGGGACCTTATTATTGTACTCTTCCACGAAGCCGCCAAGCACCAGCCTGAAGTGCTTGTCGGGCCTGAGGCTCCAGTTCATGGTGTACACAGTCCATGGCGCCTCGTACTTATAGATTATTATTATTATTTATTATTTATTTAATTTATATCCCGCCTATCTAGTCGTGGTGGACTACTCTAGGCGGCCTATCTAGTCGTGGTGGACTACTCTAGATCTCCTTGCGCTTCCCGTGCAGTGACATGGCGGGCAGGAAAGCTCACTCCATCCGCCCCTTCCAACCACCCCTCGCCTTCTCCTCAGACATCCCTCTTTGTGACATCACTAGGACCCCTCGTGGGTTTGAAACTTTCACCCTAAAATCCAGGGAGAGGGAAGCAGCTAATCTGGCAACCCTAATTTAACCTAATAGTAAACCATAATTGCATACAGTATTACCAAGCCATTTTCTATGAATGGTGATTATTTCGATGGTTTCTTCAATACAGGGTACTCAGATGTAATGAACCATTTCCTTCTTCTGGGGATGGCCTGAGACCATGGAGCTTGCACGAAGCTTCACAGATTGGCTTTTGTTCCAGGAGTCATGGAGAATTGAACCTCTGGCAGCCAGGTACAGTACTTAACTCAATGAACTATCCCTCCAATTCATTTCAGCTAGTTTTAATTTCTAATGGAGGGTGTCCATTTAATTCCTGCTTTGTAAATATAGATGCTGGGTGCTGTAGAAATACATTATGATATGATATTGCTGTCAAACATGAAAGATAAACTCTAGATGAGGAGTTGGCAACATCAGATGTTGGACTGCAGCTCCTATCAGTAGAGCGAAAGGTGAGGAATGATGAGATATTTAGCCCACCAACATCTAGGGTTACAGGTTGCCCACCCTTGCCCTAGATAATGTCCAAGAGTATTTAAAAGCTGGATTTGTGTTTTTTTTTCTGTTATATGAGACTCACCTGTCCTAAAAGATCGTCTATGGTCTTTGTTTCTCTACCTCCATTCCTACTGACTGTAATACTTGTTCATTTACACTGTTTCACAAAGCTTTAAAAAGGTGATTTTGGAATGTTTGTACCTATTACCATATTCAGAAAACTGCCTTCTAATCAGACTACTTCTGAAGTACAAATCAGTCCTTCAACAGCTTAAAGCATTCTGAAACGTGTCAAAGTAAAACATTGTGGTTCCCAGCAAATTGCTATTTACCTCTCTCGTTCTCATTCTTTCTCTCTCTCTTTCACTCGATGGGTCCCTGTATTTGTTTCCAGTGGTTCCAAGAAATGTATTTGGGAAGGTTAGCTGATGATCAACACAGCTGCTTAATGTCAAATGATGCACAGCAGGTCATCCTGCAAAGATCATGGGTTTTGGACCCACCTGGGGAAATACTTCTAAGGCCAGTCCCTTGGGGTGGGAAGGCAAGGTCTGAGAATGTTTAGACTCCAGCATTAAAAGCAGAACTCTGGAAAAAGATTATTAGGAGAAGACATGTTATCTTATGGCCCAAAATGATGGATGTTCCATGTGTTCATGGATAAAGCTGAACAAAAAACACTTCCAAGGAGCAGAGCAACTATAATGTGTTCAATAAAGATATGGCAGATGTGTGGAACTGTATGCTTAGTGTACTTTGATGTTCTCTCTTTTTCTTCCTTGCAAAAAGCAGAGAAAACAATTTGAGGATTCTCCTTGAAATCGTAGTCTTCTCAGCAGGCTGGTTTTTGTAAAACCTTTTGGAAATCTTGATACTGGTTTGAGGTTAAATTTTTGAAGTCTTAATAACAACTAAGGGGTTTCTCTAACTGATACTGTAGTTGTAATCCTTTTTTAGTAATTTAAATTTTGAGATTGTGGGGTTCATGTTGAAAGGTAACATTTAACTGTCAGTTTAGAAAATCTAGAAACACTTTTATTTCTCCAAATATTTACCATAAACAGTTCTCTGCTAGGATTCCCATTGACTGTTATTCTGCATTCACCTACATTGGCTGGAAGCTCAAACTATTGGCCTATCTGTGTTGCATTTTCCCCTTTTCAGTAAACCTTTAGAGTACCCTGTGTCTCAAATGGAAAAGCCCATCCAGTAAACACATATTTACTCACAGCTACAAAATAGTCCTGCTGATCCACAGATGGGCCCGTACCACAGAAAGTACTGCTGTATTTGAGGGTTTATTTATTTTTATTCATTTCATTTTATCTATTCTCTTTTATGCCCCCTTTCTTCTTGGTGGCCAGACTCAAGGCAGCTCACAGATCATTAAAACAAACCAAAAATTTCAAACAAGATCCTTGAATAATTAAACATTATTAAAGTTACTAAACATGGAAATTTTTTAAATCATCTTAACAAGTATCAAAAGATTAAACACACTGGTGACAAACACAGGGGATCTAGCTATTTTAAAATTAAATAAAAGTTTGCCTTAAAAACAAAAACATTTTAAAATAAACTCCAAAAGGAAAGGAGGGAGGGAGCCCCATAAGGGAGAGCATTCTACAACCTGGGGGCAGCTATCCAGAAGGCCTTCTCTCAGGTCCCTGTCAGACATTCCTTTTGTAAACAATAAAACAGAATGAAACAAAATTCATCCTTATCATGTCATCACATATCCCATTAATAAATGATGCACTCTGAATATGTCAGCTGCCTCTGCTCTGTCGAAGGTGGTATGTAACCTCTATCTGCATCGTTTGAACCAGAATGACTGTAGTTCACATAGAAGACATTACTTGATCCTGCAGTCATACACATTGAGCCCCTACAACAACACATTGCCAATTTAGTGAGCAGCTGTCTGCTATCTTTCCTTTCTCTCTTTCTCTTTCATGGTGATGTGGGGTGCATTATTTCCCACTAAAAGAGGGTAACAACTAAAGGGATGAGAGCAGCCAAAGCACAGCCACTTTACCCCTCTCTGGGAATCTTCCAGCTACTTGCAAAGACATGGCTGTGTTTGAAGGGAAAGAGTCTTGTGGTACCTTTAAAATGAGAACATTTATTTTAGCAGGAGCTTTTGTGGATTACAATCCATTCCTTCAGCAGCCTAGAATCTCAGGAAATAGACTAGAAGCCACAAAGGCTCTTGATGCCTATGTAACTCTTGATGGAAAAAGACAGGAAGAATATAAAAGTGCTCCTATTCACCTAAGGAGACACCATGGGTGGGCCATTTGTGCCATAAAACTCTCAACCAGGTTGGTCACTTGTCCAGTTCAGGAGAGACAAAATGCTTGTCTCTCACCAGTTATTTACAACAGGTCACTGCAGCTGTTTTGCACATCCAGTCTGCTAGGATTGTGCTGTATAACATGCATGCAGCTTGCATCTGCCTCGTGTCAGTCAGGATGACAACATTGGTATATACCATTTCCCCAGTTCTTCATTTCCCCTCCCATTGAAAAATTATGTCTAACTAGAAGTTCCCACCATTGCCCACATCAGGCTCCATCAGCCACAAATGTATAAGATTTTAAAATACAAATTTATTCTTGCCATTTTACTCCCTTATTGTGCACTAGGTGACACAAGAAATTCATGCCATACAAGCCCATCCATTATGTGTCTCATAACAAAGTTCTCAAAGTTACCTTTTAAAACTGGTAGTTTCAGTTATTGTTCTGAGAGATCAGAAATTATCAAGTTACTACAACAATTAAAATCTTTAAAATGTAACATGGTTATTAACAACCTTTTTTTTCCCAATATCTTAGGAAACATTTACATGTTATAAGCCACCAGTCTATGGCACAAAACACAGTCTTTTCAAATCCACCTCTTCCTTGCCTCAACTTCCCCAACGGAACAAAAAGCATAGCATGAGGCAACACATCACTCCTCCACCATTTAAGAACTACTGTACAAAAATACTAAAAATCTACAGTTATGCCACAACAGGTTGAGACTATCCCTCACTGCAGTGTAATAAATTTATACCTCCATTATTGAGGAAAGGAACTAAGTACAAATAACTAGTTACTTTCATATACAATATGTCTTTGCGTGTACAGATATCTAGATTGAGATTGAGATCTAGACCTAGATACTGTATATAGAAAAGCAAGGGGCATGGCAGAAGTCTTTTAAGCAAAGTCAGCAAGACAATGAATGGGATTCTGTCTGCTGGACTGTATTCTTAAGCACATTTTGGCCATGTTTATAGCTTTAAAAAACCCAAGAACCTTTCTCTTATATGCTTTATGTAGTGCTGTTTCAATTGTTCTTTACACTTTGACTTGGCTGTCTATATGGCAACATCTGAAAACTGCAAGCTGCTTAGTGACAACCCCCACTCCCATCACCCAAAGATAGGCTCTGACAAAATCTATGAAGGAATACAATTTAATGAATGCCCAAGTATGCTAAGCAACTCATCTGTTGACACAGATCCGTGGAATACTCACTGTGCTAAGAGAAACATATAACTCTCCAACAGGGCAGTAAGTTGGTACATCTGACCAGCAACCCATGTAAAATCTGCATGTCTACCAAGGTCTTGCTTGCTAAAATCATGTCCCATCAAATGTTGGCCTACGTCACTTTCACAGATGACTGAAAACTAGTGAACTTAGACACAATCCATTGTTTGAATTTCTCAAGGGTCTTTAGAGCAGTGGTTCCTAACATTGGGTCCCCAGATGTTCTCGGAGTAAAACTCCCAGGAGCCTTCACCAGTAAATACGCTGGCCAGGATTTCTGCAAGTCGTAGTCCAAAAATGCCTGGGCCTCACTAGTCTAGGGAGTAGTTGCAGATCCTGGGTGCAAGTCTATAGCTGCCTTTAGAGTTCATGCAAGCTCAAGAGCAACAGCTCACAAACAGGATGAGTAAACAGAGGCCTTTTGCTTGGCACTAGAAAAGACAAGAGAGGGTGAGGCTGTGTGTCTGAGCTGTTCAGAGGTTTGTTTGTGTTTGTAGCTTTTTGTTGGATTGCACCTGTGGACCAAAGCTCACAGTGGTAGGAGGAGAGAGACAATTCATTCAGAGAGGACATGAGCTAAGACCCAGCAGCTGCCAGGTTTATAACTACACTTAGAGTCCCTAAATGCTCATGAACTTGTGACCAGGGTGAGTAAACAGGGATGTTTTGTGGAGGAGGCCTCGAATGTTGTTCCAGCACCAAGAAAAGACAGACAAATGTCTATGAATGTTTCACAATGACCTGCAGAACTTGTGGTATGTTTTTCTTGCATCATCATCATCATCATCATCATCATCATCATCATCATCATCATCATCATCAACACCTCATTGCAAATGTCCAAAGATTGCACAGACAGATTACAAAGCTAGACATGATATGATGGAAATATGAGTACTCTGGTCACTATGCGAAAAATATAACTATATATAGCTCCAAAAACCTGTGGGAACATTAGGTAGAGAAGATTTCAGAAAATGAGGAAGTCAAGATCTTGTGGGATTTTTGGATCCAAACGGATAAGACACCTTTAGCATAACACTCCAGATATATTAGAAACAGAACGAAAAAATGTCCGGATCATTGACATTGCAATTCCAGGGGATGCCAGAGTTGAAAATAAAGAATTAGAAAAACTAGCCAAGTACAGAGACCTGGCAATCAAAACATCTGACCTCTAGAAGAAACACACTTCAGTGGTCCCCATAGTCGTTGGGGTTTTGGGAACAATATCAAGAAATTTCACACAGTATTATAAGCAGTTGCAGATTTCAGAAATAACATCAACAGAGCTGCAAAAAAATGGCAATACTACGAACAGTATATATGTTACGTGAATATTTAGCAAAAACCTAAAAGTTTTTTTGGTAAAACCTTGTATCTGTTATATAATATCAGCCAATGTTTATATAATTTTAATTGATTGTGCCTAGTATTTTTAACAACAAAACAACAAAACAAACAAACAAACAAACACCACCACCACCACCACCACCACCACCACCACCACCACCACCACCACCACCACCACCACCACCACCAACAACAACAACAACAACAACAACAACAACAACAACAACAACAACAACAATAATAATAATAATAATAATAATAATAATAATAATAATAATAATAATAATAATAATAATAATAATAATAATAATAATAATAATAATAATAATGTGATCATAAGTCAGTTCAGTTTACTGCTCTCTTCTTCTGGGGGCACCCTGGGACTCTGCAGCTTGCCCAGGGCCACACAGGCTAGCTCTACTCACAGGAAGCACAGGGGGAATCAAACTACCCACCTCCGGTGCCACACCCAGATACTTAAAACACTGAGCTATCCAGCCAGGTTTCTTGCCTAGAGATATAGAAACGTACACCTATAGCAAGCATGAGCTTGTTGCCCTGCTAGAAGAAAAGATACAGCAGCTTGAGGCTCATCTAACCATAATTTGACTCATCAGAGAAAAGGAAGATCAAAATCCTCTTGCACAAATATGTAAAAATTATAACTTCTAGAGGTGAAGTGCTTGTAAGTTAAGAAATCTCCACAGGCATTATCTGTTATATGCCAGGTAGTGTTTGTACTGCAGAGAACACTTTTAAGTAGAGCATTATGGAATATTATGTAGGTGGAAAGATTCCTGCCTCTAATCAAATCATGAGGAGATATGTGGTACTGGTAGGTGATCTGTTTGTAGATCTGGCAAAATGTCTTCGAAGATGTGTTGTCTTCTTGGCACAAAGATCTAGAAAACGAAAAAGAGCATCATTCCTCCCTTCTGATTCAGGCATGAACAAATGATGCTACCAGACACAGACTTTAACATATTGCAATTGACTACAAGATGTGAAGTGGAAAGGCAAAGCATCTTGGGATACATTCCTCCTTCCTGGCAAAGGTCATGGTGAAGAAGAAGAGGCAAGAATACAGGAAGAGAACAAGTGGCTGTGCAGGTGGTATCATTGAGATAGATTTGGCTCTTTGGACTACAGGCTGTGTTTCCATGACGAAGGACTCTCGATAAGTGATGAGTCTGTCAGATCAGGGAGTTCTGACTCCTGAAAATCTCCCTAAGAGGCCTTTGGAATTGGATAGGTCTCTAAAAATTCAAGGGACGTGGTGGAGCTGCGGGCTAAACCGCAGAAGCCTGTGCTGCAGGGTCAAAAGACCAAGCAATCGTAAGATCGAAACCATGTGACGGAGTGAGCTCCCGTCGCTTGTCCCAGCTCCAGCCAACCTAGCGGTTCGAAAGCATGTAAATGCAAGTAGATCAATAGGAACCATTTCAGTGGGAAGGTAACAGCATTCCGTGACCACAGAAGATTGCCTTCGAACAAAAAACGCTGGCTCTATGGCTTGGAAACGGGGATGAGCACCGCCCCCTAGAGTCGAACACGACTGGACAAAAATTGTCAAGGGGAACCTTTACCTTTACCTTTACCTAAAAAAATCACAAGCCTGTACTCATTATAGCTGGCATTTATCCCAGAGGAATATTCTGCACCTGTACAATTTATTTCCTTCTTCTGAATATCCTTTAACTTATTTGCTGCACGCAAGACAGATAAGCTGAATGTCTGAGAGAATCTCTACTTTTCTTCTTTTTATTGAACAGGCAAATACAAGCAGATATCACTTTAACAAAATCTAAGAATATTCTAACAAAAGCTGATATGGTGCTTAAGAGTGGAATAATAAGACTGTAACAAAGGCTTACAAATACTTATTACGCAATAAAAATTGTTACAAAAGCATACTCTCTAACTTATTAAAAAACTCTCAGTCAAGTCACATCTATGTAAATATCTTAACAGACTTTTAGACTAGAATATAAGCTATTATAAAAACACATCAGCATATACTGAAATGTCTCCCTCCCCTGCAGAGTTTTCTCACCTCTAAGAGGGCTCTCCTGACATCCTTTTCTCCTTGCCCTGGCTATATCTTCTGACCATTATTTATATCCTTATCTTCCTCTCATCAACTACTGTCACACAGACCCAGTTCCCCTGTGTTCTTCCACACAACCCAGGTTCACTTTCGGGTATGACATTTAATTTTCAACCCTTTTTCGCTGCCACCAGAGGATATATTCCCCATTCTATTAAATATGACTCTTCAATCAGTGTTATTCAATAAAACAATGTTTATTTAAGTGTTTATTAGTAAATCATGTAAAGTACATCATGGATGGTCTTAGGTCTTAGGCATAATTTCATTCAAGAAATTTTGCTTTGGTAACATTCATATTTGTTTATATATATAATCATGTTAACCAAGGTATTTATTCACTTCTTTTCACTTCTAATTCTTTCCAATCATAACCATAAACCATACAATATCGGTACTTTCTATGTCTTATTCCCTATCTCTCCATTATTCTTCTCTAACACAAGGCTGGTCCTAACTGCCTAAACTCCTTTTCTCTAACTCCAGTCCCTAACTCATCCCTAACTCTTCCCTAATTGCTACCTAACTGATCTTTAACTGTCTTCCATTCTTCTTATATGTCCTTAGTGTTGCCTTTTCTGTACAACCATTGGCTCCTGAATCAGGGTTCCATTGTGATGGACAGGAGTGGTTACTGACCTGTCCATCACAACTACCAACAAACTCTTTTCTAGGACTTGCAAGTTATAGGGGTCTGATGCACCAGCAGAATTTTTTAAATAGGAATTTCTATTGCTTTTGCACTTCCTGTAACATATAATGTCTGTAATTCAGAATTTAGCAAACTGCAATGGGAGTTTGACATTGACAAAATCCTTTGCAAGTGCCAAGGAAAACCGGCAACTTCACCTAGATGTCAGTGTACTCTACAACATGTACTATGGAAGATGTGTTCTTAGCTGCTACAAATGTCCTTGATGTTGTCTGTTATTGAGTAGAAATTATCTGATATATTTATTAATTGTTTGATGATGCTTTTAGCACCAATAAAGAAAGAAAGAAAGAGTTTCTCAAAAACAAGTCCTGCCGGAATAATCTTATCTCATTTTTTGGATATAAACAGCAAATTGGTAAAAGAGGGAAATGCTGTGGATTTATTGTACCTAGACTTCAGCGAAGTTTTTGACACCAGGCTGGTAAAATGTGGGCTAGACAATGCTACCACTCAATGAGTATGTGGCTGGTTGATGTGTCAGATCAGATGGCTGATGCACGACTCTCGTAGAATTCTTACAGAATTTTAAAGACCTCTGGGGGGGAGGGAGATCAGAAGCTTGTGTTCATCACAGTTGGCATTTATCCCAATAAAGGGTTGATTCCAGAATGAAACCAAACAATCTTTATCAAATTCATCAGAGTCTTTTCATTGTTGCAATAATTTCAGGCAATATCAACTTTTAGAAATCTATGTTTTATTTACAGTATCTACATTGCTTCTATGTTCCACATACACAAAATATTTAAAAAGTAACACGTCAAAATGCATTCAAGACAGTCTTGCAGCTATGAGGAAAGCTGTAGGCACAAATACTTTTAGAATCCTTCCTTTGAACTTGTGAAAAGCTGTAGGAGTTAAAACTAAAGTTATAGGTAGAACTTAAATAATGTTTGAAGCCAAAATACAGGAGCAAACGTACAAGAAAATATCAAAAGGAATGTTTTAAGTTATATTCCAAAAATACAAGAGCATATAGTATAATAAGGCAGAGAATACATTTCTAGAACACGTCAGTGAAAAGTAAAAGCATCGTAAATCTAAGTAATTTTTGTTGTAATTAAAAAGCATATACAAATACTATATTAAAAATAAAAACATATTAAAGAAAATAACTTTCTTAGCCTCTAAGCATATTATTAGACACAAACAGAAAAATACTTTAACTCAACTCCAGTCAAAATAATTAGTCTACAGAGGAAAATCCATGTTGATTGTTATTGTCAGCATCTGGAAACAGCTTACTGTCACTCTGCTGCATGATTATTGTTCTTTGATGTCTGGCTTCAAAAGTAGCATGGAGTTGTGATGATGTAATGAATGCCTTGTGTGTGTGTGTTTCCTATCGCCACATATTTATAACTCTTTAAAATGTTTTCACTTCCTTCCCCTCTGAAAACACTCTTATCTGCAAAGTGTGCACATTCAAAGGTCTTGGATATCCAACAAAATTTTTAATGGAAAATTCTATTGTGTCCACACTCTTTGTGTCTCTATGGATTTGCAATTTTCTATCCGTTAGCTGCCATTACAGTGGTGCCCCGGGATCGCTAATGCGGAGGCATAGCGTCGGCCCCAATGGGCAAAACTTGCATAGCTTACCGATCTTCGCTTTGCGACGCCCGCAGATCAGCTGTTTGGCGGTTTCAAAATGGCCGCCGGACACCCAAAACGGCCACGCGCAGTGTTTTCGCGCCCTCCCCTCGCTTACCGAGGGCACGAAAATGGCTGCCGGACCCTGGCAACTTCGCTAAATGGTGAGTTTTGTGCCCATTTGGGCTTCCCTGTTCCGTTTAGCGAAGTTTTCACATAGCGAAGGTTAATCCGGAACGGATTAACCTCGCTATGCGGGGCACCACTGTATTATGTTCTTTTTTATTGTTTTCATTATCAATTTTACAGCCGTCTATAACTCTACAAATTTGTAATTCTAAGCCTTTATACTAAGAAGATCTTATTGCATTAAGATTTTAGGATATCAGACCATTGCAAACTCAGACAATTATGATCACCAGTAGGTTGTATTATTGGATTGTCAAATGCCATTTTTATATTTTCATATTTCCATCAAAAACAGTTCTACTCATTACATCATCCAATCTTCCATTCTAAAACTATATAAAAGTTTTCAAACCAGTGTTATCATATCATTGAATGTGTTCTTAGAATTAGCTAAAAAGTGATATGTTATTTTGAAAACAACTATAATGTATACTATTGTTTCAAGCTGTACTTTTAAATGCAGTTTCATTTCGACTTGCAACCTTTTCTACACTCCCTTTAATATTTTTTTAACATCTCATAAACTCAAAATTTTAAATATTGAGAGATGGGTCATAACTAAAAAGTGTTCATCAATAGTTGCTTACCATCCTGGAGAGGAATTGATGGGGGGGGCAATATTGGAGGCATTTTTGGTCTATTTCCTTTTTAGTTAGCAGAGCATAAAGTATAAAAACACAAACAGGTACATCACAAATGAAACATGAAAGAGAATAGCTAAAAATCCCAGCTTCCTTCCAGCCTCCTTTTAGCTACTTCCCAATGAATCAAGGTCTTTACATACAAAAATTACTCTACAAATAGCTTAAGTAAAGGAAAAATACTTTTACTTACAGTTGATCTTAAGTTACAGTCAGAAAAGCAAAAGGTTAAAGAAAGGGGAATGGATCTCTCAGCCATCTGGAAGAGCGAGAAATCCATGCAACTATATGGTCCAAAGGTCAGGAAGCAGAGAGGGGCAACTAATAAATGGGTCAAACAAACAGGAAGAGGGAGTGTGAGCTTGCCTCAAGCCCAGGGAGAAAAGGACCTTTGCTAATTGGTCAATTACATGGCTGTGAAGCCCCCTTCCTCTTGCTGAAACCTAGTGTTAGTGCATGCAAGATTGTTACCATCCCAGTAGTGGACAGTGGGGACAGTGCTCTTCAACATCTTCATCAATGACTTGGATGAGAGGATTGTGAGACTGCTCATCAGATTTGCAGATGAAGCCAAGGTGGGAGGAGCAGCTTTAGAAGACAGAATCAGACAGGACTCACTGTGGCCTTGAGGAACTGGAGAACGAGACCAAACCAAATAAAACAAGTTTCAAAAAGCAAAAGCTAAAATTCTATATTTAACTGATAAAAGCAAATGCACAAAAATATAGGGTGGGTGACATTTGACTTGTCTGTCATAGACATGAAAAGAGTCTGGGGTCTTAGTAGACCACAAACAAAGCTTTAGTCAATAGTGTGATGCAACAACAAAAGGAAGAAAAGGAAGTCGAGGAGCCATAGGCTGCATCAACAGAAACATAATGTCCAGGTCAGGAAAGGTAATAGGACCATTCTATTCTCTATTCTGCTTTGGACAGTTCTCACTTGAGACACTGCATCATACTGTTTAAAAAGGATATCAGCAAGCTGGAACGTGTCCAGTAGACAGTGACCAGGATGGTAAACAATCTAGAAACAAACTGCTCCAAAGAACACATGAGGGAGCTAGGCATGTAGCCTAGAAAACAGAAAGTGACATAATCGCTCAATATTTGTAGAGTTGTCACATACAAGATGGAGCAAGTTTGTTTTGTGTGGCTCCAGAGGGTGGGACCCAAAGCAATGGATGCAAATTACAGGACAGGAGACTTTGAGTAAACTTTAAGGATAACTTCCTACTCAGAAGGTGATGAATTCTCCTTCATTTCAGATTTTTAAACAGAATTTGGATGGCTATCTGTGGAAAGGTCCCTGAGGGTCACAGTGTCAGATTCACCTTCATGACCTCCGCACCAACCACCCCCAAAATGCTATCCCCACCTTAACCCTGGCAGGTGGCCATATCACAGACAGGGAAGCCAACAACACTGCTAGGATTGCTTATCACAATGGAGCACAAGGAAGCCATGGGAGGCACTCATCCTGAGTATCTAAAAGGCAAATGACCATCTAGAAGGAAAGAGACTTAGTGAGAGAGACAGAGTTAGAAGGATCTGGAAAAGGAGGGAGATTCTAAGGATATAAAGGGGGAAGGAGAAAGCAGAAAGCTGAAGAGCAGGCAGCAACAGACAACTGAGAAGGAAGAGCAGGAGGAAGGGGAGGTAGGAGGAAAGGGCAGACCTGGGTAGAAGCTGTGGAGTGGTGCTATCCCAACCACTTGAAGAGGTTATGTGAGCCGTAGGTCTGAGCTGGCAAAGAGACACCACAGCCCGGAGGAAACAATCAGCAACCTCCTGCCCATCCTACTCCAACAATGTCTATTCCAGCATAGCTGTAGTGGCGGAAGAGGCAAAGACAGTTTAATCCTCTCCAACAACTTGAAACTGAGAGGTGGGCCATCCAGCAGATGATATCTCCTTCTTTGAGCAGAGGGCAACAGCAAGGGCAGTTTTGAGTCCTTAGAGAGGGTGAAGTAACCACTCCCCATCTCTGGACATTAGGGCTGCCCAAAATCAGACAATCTGGGTGAACTAAAGGAAGGCTTAAGAAATTAGAGTAGTTTGGAGTTACTGCAATGGTTTAGTAAAATAAAAATTGTATTAAAAAGGAGTGTCAACCCCTACCCTTATGTCCATACCTGTGGGACCTTTTGATACCCACCTTCTCCATGGAAGATCTGGGGACATGCACATCATCTCTCCAGGATGCTTTAACTGTGGGTTTTCTGCTTCATCAGGGGTTGATTGATGACCATTGGTGTTCCTTGCAGCTCCAGAAGTCTACGATCATATGAGCATAGCTCCTCTTTTATCTTTATTCATATTGGTTTAATACATTGCATATTGCAATCCATTCAGTTTCTCTTCCACTCTTATTTCTATATCCAGGTAGCTATTCAAGGTGTCTTCCCCACACAAACTGAAATGGATTGGTACAGCCCTACAACTATCCAAATTGTACCAGGTCTGGCTCCTGCTATTGAGCAAAGTGAGGTGGATGCCTCAGACAACAAAATGTGGGATGTTTACTTAGTTATTACTGTATTTTTACTGCCAGAGAGGGGCTTATAGAATTTACTGCCTCATGTACCAAAATAACTTGACTGGCTTTGGTGCTATGCACCATGGGTGTAGCAGGGTGCCATTTGCTCTTCTGTGTCAAACACTCAAATGTCTTGAGCGAGCCCTGAATTCCACCTTTCAACCATCTCTTCTATGACTGCAGCAGGAACAAGCATCAATCATGTTGTGAAATACCTCAAGGTATAGAACCAGCCTGTCAGATCTAGGCATTGAAGGCAATGACAAAGCAAACTAAGTGTATGTGTGTGTGTGTGTGTGTGTGTGTGTGTGTGTGAGAGAGAGAGAGAGAGAGAAGATGTAATTGCATTCCTTAATGTTTCATGCCAATACAGTCCTGTGAATACTTAGCACTAAAGAAGTGGAACTTTCTTCTGAGGAAACACACATAGGAAAGGCTATTAATCATTTTGTGAGCTAACTGGGCAAGAATATGCATATATGCATACTTTTTTTAGATAAGAGAAGGTGCAATTACACTTCAAAAAGTCTTTCTATCTTTGCCTGAAGTTTTCATAAGTAGTTTAAACACTGTTTGCTCACAGTTCAGGCAGGGAGAAGGACATTTATCAACTTTTTTAAGATACCAGGGTGAAAAGACGAAGATTCAGCCATGCATCGCCATTCTAGCAGAAGTGACGTCTGAACAAACCTATCCATTCTAAAGGAAATCAAGCCTGAGTGCTCACTGGAAGGACAGATCCTGAAGCTGAGGCTCTAATACTTTGGCCATCTCATGAGAAGAGCAGACTTCCTGGAAAAGACCCTGATGTTGGGAAAGTGTGAAGGCAAGAGGAGAAGGGAACGACAGAGGATGACATCGTTGGACAGTGTCATAGAAGCGACCAACATGAATTTGACCCAACTCCGGGAGGCAGTGGAAGACAGGAGGGCCTGGCGTGCTGTGGTCCATGGGGTCACGAAGAGTCGGACATGACTAAATGACTGAACAACAACAAACATTTTCAAATGGAAGACTTTTGTTTCTCTGTGATACAGTTTTGAATAACTCCAAGCACCATGCCACATACATTGTAAACATTTATCTATTTATTATGCATTTAAATGTGCACAGCACATACACCACATTATTGAACAGTACCTGTATAAAACTACAGACAAATCTGGAAAATGGTGAAAGCATGTATCATGTAACATTGATATCAACATTTTACAATATTAATTGATAATTACAACATAAACTAGCTCTGAATACATCAAGGCAAGGCAAGGCTGTCTAATGGGAACAGATGTGCAGTCAAAACTGGTGCAGAAGGAAAACCATTTAGACCCAATATGTTTTTACGAAGCATTTCAATGATTGTGATCATTTCAATTTTGGTAATCTAGAAGTACACTTAGCTTTTGGAAGCATACACCCACATTAGAGAGCGAGCGAGCGGATGGTAGAGAAATATGTCAAACTGCACAGAGTTTGGGATCCACCATCAACAACATATCTAGGACTGGATTGCAAGATCACATTTCCAGCACTTGGAAAAGTTACTGGCCACTGGTCTATTCAGAATTGGCTCATGGCTTTTCTCTCCCCTTTGCCTACATTTCTCAGATAATATTTGAAAATATTTCCCAGAAACCCAAGAGAAAAAAATGGAATGGGGAAATCATCATTACTCTTCCAGTCTTCCCCCTGTCCAAATGAAAAATGCCACAGGGGCAGGCTGGTGCACAGATTTAACTTTTCACTGGATGTGATCTTTTGTAGCATGACGATAACTTTTTCATTCTGAGTCAGGGATGAGGACTACTACTTTCCTGACCCTATGAAAGCTTGCCTACAACTCATGACTCCCTACCTATTCTCAAGGGCAAGGTGTTTTCTTTTGTGGGACATTCAGAGAAAGAAAGAAAAAAAATCTACTTCTACTTCATTGACTATGCAAAAACCTTGGACTGTGTGGACCACAGCAAAATATGGCAAGTTCTTAAAGAAATGGGAGTGCCTGACCACCTTATCTATCTCCTGAGGAACCTATACGTAGGACAGGAAGCAAGAGTTAGAACTGGATATGGAACAACTGATTGGTTCAAAATTGGGAAAGGAGTATGACAAGGCTGCATATTGTCCCCCTGGTGGTTTAACTTATATGCAGAATACATCATGCGAAAGGCCAGACTGGAGGAATCCCAAGCAGGAATTAAGATTGCCGGAAGAAATATCAATAACCTCAGATATGCAGCTGATACCACTCTGATGGCAGAAAGTGAGAAGGAATTAAAGAACCTCTTAATGAGGGTGAAAGAGGAGAGTGCCAAAAATGGTCTGAAGCTCAACATCAAAAAACCTAAGATCATGGTCACTAGCCTCATCACCTTCTGGCAAACAGAAGGGAAGATATGGAGGCAGTGACAGATTTTACCTTCTTGGGCTCCATGATCACTGCAGATGGTGACAGCAGCCACAAAATTAAAAGACACCTGCTTCTTGGGAGGAAAGCAATGAGAAATCTAGACAGCATCTTAAAAAGCAGAGACATCACTTTGCCAACAAAGCTATAGTTTTTCCAGTAGTGATGTATGGAAGTGAGAACTGGACCATAAAGAAGGCTGACCGCCGAAGAATTGATGCTTTTGAATTGTGGTGCTAGAGAAGACTCCTGAGAGTCTCCTGCACTGCAAGGAGAACAGACCTATCTATTTTGAAGGAAATCAACCCTGAGTGTTCATTGGAAGGACAGATCCTAAAGCTGAGACTCCAGTACTTTGGCCATCTGATGAGAAGAGAAGACTCCCTGGAAAAGTCCCTGATGTTGGGAAAGTGTGAAGGCAAGAGGAGAAGGGGACAACAGAGGACGATATGGTTGGACAGTGTCACAGAAGCGACCAACATGAATTTGACCCAACTCCGGGAGGCAGTGGAAGACAAGAGGACCTGGCGTGCTCTGTTCTACGGGGTCAGACACAACTTATTGACTAAACAACAACAACAGAGAAAGAACTGGCTACAGTAAGGTTGGAGCAATCTCATTTTGAGACAAACCCAAATTCAAGATGATTCTACACTCTGTTTGTGATGAGGTAAACTGGAAGCTTCCATGTCAGGAAATGTCCTATTCAGAACTTCTCAAATTCTGAAATTGCCTCTGTCAATAGAGGTGAGTAGCTTGACCTCAGGGTTATCCATTATGTCCCATATGTATGGAAAACCACTCAGAAACACAATAATGATAAAATTATGTGTAGCTAGAGAGAATAATGTATATTATTTAATCCAGGAATGTACAAAACCAAAAGCTGAACTCAAGTTTTTGTAGCACTGGAATTTTGCTGATTATTGAATTTACAGAATATGTAAGCATTGTCCAAGAACAGAACTTGGGAGTTGATTTTTTTAAAGTAATGTATTATGTAGCCCATTCCAAATCCCAAAAGATACTCATTAATAGCACTGCTGAGCAACGTACTACCTTATTCATTGTATTGCTCATTAAAATATTCTTTAAAAAAAAAAAGATTTTATAACAGAATCAAATAAAAATTAAAAAAAAAATCCGTTCACAATATCTCTGTAAATATCGCCAAATGCCCTGCAAAGTTCCTAGGAAATGGTGTTCATTAATCCTTCCAAAAAGAAATGTTATTTCCACTCGTTCTGTTGCTTTTGAAATGTGACTTCACTATATCCTTGTTGCCTAAAAAGGAGTAAGCTACAAGTAACAAAGTTATTAAGTTACTTGCAAGTCATTACTTCCAGGCCTTGCCTAAAATTATATCATAACTATTCTAGTATAGCTCTATTATTCTCAACAGGACTACTAATACCGGCGTTGGAAAAGGATATATTTGTATCAACATGTATTCTATGATGATAATTCCTGAAATCACTTCAACCTTTGATTTGGTAACACATTTAAAAATTGAATCAGAGGTTGAGCTATTTTATATAGAGAGAAGGATTCTGGCAGGATTAGGGGTCCTTGACTGACTTTTCTTGCCACCGCAAGGCATGCGCAGTCTGGTAAACATGACCAGGCAAACATGGTCAGGAACTTCTAGCCGGGGGAAAAATGCCTCTTATACTTTGCAGAAACCCTGTGGCTTAGTGTAGTGAGTTGCAAGTAGAGTAGACCCACTGAACCAGTGGAACCTATGGAGGAGCTGACTTGCCAGATCCCCACTGATTCGATAAGTCTATTCTAGTCATGATTTACTACACTAAGCAACAGGGTTTCAGTCTAAATGCAATAATCTGCAAATGACCCAAGATCATGAGCCAGAGTGCATAGCTTCTACCATGGAACTTATTGTCCTCATAAACAAGTGTTGCATCTTAGAACTGGAGTTGATAAACTCACAAACTGTTTGCATTAAATTGCTGCGGATGGGGGAAAAATACTTTTTTTGGACCAGAAACCCAAGAATCCCCAAAAGAAGAGAGGGCCAGGGGTGATCTCCAGGGGGCCTTACATTTAACAAGATGTTTCCCTTTAGAATTGCCCTGACCATTTGTTCGCTTGTTTATTTATTTGAGAACCCATTTTCCACACCAACCTGGGGTCCTGAACACCTCATCAATAGCTGATAGATAACATAGTTGACTGGCTCCACTATCTGCGAGGCGCATCCAAAATGTGACTGTGCTAACTGGGGAATTCCGACAGTCCAAAAACCTAACTTTTCCATACGCTGCTAAATTATTTGAAATTTCCTAACTAAGGCTAAATTGGCACAACCCTTGAGAGTGGATAGGGTATGAGAATGGGTGTTTTGTTTCATCTCTTGCCATTTGCCTGAGGTGATAAAGGAAAGCAAGATCCACAGTAGCAATCCCACACATTCAAGTAATCAATGGATAGCTGCAACTGTTGTATGATAAACATACACTAGTACAGTACTTCGTTTTGACATCGCTAACACTAAACATTTGCCATGGCATTTCTGTATGAGGCATGGCTGCATTAAAAAAAACCCTGAGGGACACTATACTCTATTTTGCTCTGTGGCACCCATGCCAGATTTCGATGTAGTGCTAAATGATGGCTCCCTGTTACATCCACAAGCATCCATGAGCCTGTGGCTTTCAGGTTCAACCCATGAACCTGAAGAGAGGGAAGGAGGCTCGCGTCCTCCTTCCCTCTCCTTCTCTAAGTGGTTACAGGGAGATGATTCCTTTAAAACTAGCTGGTTTCACTGATGTATAGTTTAAAACACAGGTGGGCAGCCCTGGGGAATCTGGGGGCCAATTCCCGGCCTCCCATGACTCACCAGGGACTTCAGTAATTCCCCCTGCCACACCATGGGGAAAGCAAAATCAGGAGCAGCTAGTTTAATCCTGCTTCTCTAAAGATACTCTTAGAAAAACATCTAAAAGTGGGTCTGTATTGCTGCATGTTATGCATGGAAGGGGAATCACTGTTCCATTACTCCATTGGTGGGGTGGCGGGGGGATGGCGGCAGCAGGGAGGATCCAGCAGAAGTCTGGGACTATGAAACAATTAGCGGAGGGGGGACTGTATGCTTCTGATCCCTGGCTTAAACAAACCATGTTTTGTGACAAAACATCAGTCCATCTTATATTATAGTTTACACAGTATGCTAACAGGAATTTCCCAGGATTTCAGATGGCAGTCTTTCAAAAGCCCTCTTGAAAAAGCCAGGGATCTAACTGGGAATCTTCTGCTGATAAATAATATGATCTACCACTGGACTTCAGTACTTTCCAGTGAGTTTCCTTAAGTTTAAATCTCACAGGGAACTCTGTGTAGCTGAGAAGCAAAGGCAAAATCTTTCAGAGTCCTTGTAGGCACACCAGATGAGAGGGGTGTGTGAGTCCAGATCTTGTGCAAGCTCAGGCATGTAACATTAAACCATGGCTTAGAGTTACATCCTCAAAGGTCCAGTTCCTCTCTGTGAACATGCACACAGAGAAACACATCCCTGCACTTCACTTCAGATCAGTTCTCTACATTGAACCACCCTGTAATCATTCACATTTTTCCCAAAGAAAGGGTTACTATCATTCTTTCCATGTCCTACGATGGGGGAAACACTGCTACATGTCTTTAGCTAACAGAATTTTAAAGAAGCAGAGCCTTAGGGGGGTGGGGTGGGGAAATAGGCACCATCACAATACTGCTGTGTGATTTATCTCACCCTAGCATTCTTCACTGGCCCAAAGTGTAATCTATAGTAGGGGCAGGCAACTATGTTTTGGGCCGACAATACCTGTTGTAGTGACCAGCATAGCAAGTGATCAGAGATGACTGCAGTTGCTGTTGGAGCTTAGAAAAGTTGGGTTTTTGTTTTGTTTGTTTTTGGCATTGCAACTCCAGAATCCTCCAGCCACCATGGACAATGGTGATCATCTGTTTTGAAGTTTTAAAAATGGAGGGCTTTCCCACAAGATTTGAGGTGCTGCCTTCCTCCCCTTATTATAACATGATAGTCAACCTGATTTTATCTTGCAATATCATTATACAGTCATAAAGACCACATGGATCTTGACATCCTACTACTGGCCCATAGCAAATCATAGCAATGGATTAGTGAGAAACATCCATATGGGCATTTTCTAGTTCTGCATTTCCTGGAAAATGGGAGGCTTCAATCCTGGCATCATATCCTTGTATCATTATCTGCTTTCCTGTCCGTGCAGGGAAAAGCTACCTTTCCCATGCTCAGAGCAGGTCTAACCCTGGCCTCCTTCTGAATCATTTCAGTGAGGATTGGTCCTTTGGGACGTGGCCTTTCTGGGCAACCCCCAAAATGGAACAATATTGGAAAGGGATCATAAGAAGAAGAAGAGCTTTTTTGTAAAAATATAAATGCCACCGGCTGGAACAAAAAATGGCTCTAGCCAGCATCAGCATTGCTTCTGAGAGGGAAGGACAGCAGTAGGAACCATAGCTCCATTGGCTGTTCCAAATGCTTTTAAAATGTGCAAGATACCAAGGGGAAATGACAGGCCTCCCCACTATGGTATCTCCTTTCGGAACTTATTTTACAGGTTGAAGAAATGACATCTCCCCTTTTGCCACCTCCAAATGGAGAAGTGAACTGGAAGCAACCATGTTAGGACACTTTATGGAGGAACCATAACTGCCTGTTGGAGCACATGCTTTTTATGTAGAGCCCCTAGCTTCAATGCCAGGCTTCCCTGAGTTAGGGAGAAGGAAACAGGAAAGGCTTCTTTCCATAAGTTAAACAATACTGGCCTGTCAGTTTGACAATACTGGGCTGGGTGGTTCTGATTTGGAATAACAGAGCTTCCTGTGTCCCTGTCATATGAACTGGGGCAGAGCAGAGAAAACTCAACAGATACAGGATTTGAGAATGTTCTTCTTCTTCTTCTTCTTTTTTAAACCTCAGCTCCCAGAATCCAGCCAACCTTGGCGGCCGCAGGAAGCTCAGAATTTTAATCCCCCCCCCAAAAAAAGGAACTTTCCCATGCTCTGCATAGATACCATGGGACTCAGATGTTGTCAGCTGCACTGAACAAGTGCAGTGGGCTCAATATTAAATGAATAAATGAAGCACTTCAGGGTTATGTATTTTACTCCAAAGAAATCTCATGGAAGACAGTGGATGAAGTTTGAGGACTGTGGTCTAAAGCAGTGGCCCTCAACCTTGGGCCTCCAGATGTTCTTGGACTTCAACTCCCAGAAATCCTAGCCAGCAGAGGTGGTGGTGAAGGCTTCTGGGAGTTGTAGTCCAAGAACATCTGGAGGCCCAAGGTTGGGGAACACTGGTCTAAAGGAATTCCTACGGAGCTCACGTCTTTGACAGCCTCAGTTTGTCCACTTCAGCAGTTAATCTTCATGTCAGCAAGCTGGACTGCAACAGTAGCATATGGTCATATTTATGCTATCACTTTGATGGAGCAACTACCCAGAACCTGGAAATTTTACTTTGGGGTCATAATAATACCCAGTGGCTGTCTTGGCTTGGGGGAGTCTGAGTGCAATAATGGAAAAAATGTAATTTTTCTAAGCTCTGCAAATATTTGTCCAATCCTAAACTCTCGAGTAGAGCTGCCAAGGCTTAAATTGAAAGCTTTATGGCATGACCTAACTAATAAAATATATTAAGCTTTCTAGATGTTGTTTTCTAGAAATCTGCTGGATGAACTTAAGCATTCTGCTTCAAAAGTCATGCTTTAAAAAGGGGGGAATCTCTTGGTGCTTAGCAAAAGCTTCAGCCTTTCCTTTTGTCCCCCTCTCCACCCCCTGCCATCATTCTTAAACCTGTCTGTTCATTCTTTGCTTTAAAGACATGGTTTACATTCACAAAATATATAAAGAAAAATATAGGGTTACTGGGTGACCATATAGTGCTGCAGCCTGACAGCTGTCTGCAAATATTTTCACCATGATTATCCTTACTAAAAGTAAATCACCGGGTAAAGATAGCACAAACGTGACAAGGCTCAAATTGGATGCAACCAACACTATCTGGAATACATTTGGCTACATATGGAGAAAAGTGGGGATTTCAGATGCCCCTTCCCATACTGGAATTATAATACTGAATGAGCAGGAAGGGAGGGGGAGAAATCTTCCATGCAGATTTTGTTAGGAAACTGGCTTTTAAAAAAAGAGTGAGGTAGACAGGAATCATTTTAATGTCAGGGAATGAAATGCTAAGGCTGCAACCCATAAGCCATTTACATCACAGTAATTCAAGTCAAGTCAGTAGAGCTGCAAAGGAGTGCACCTACAGCTATACAGTAAACGGGCAGAGCAATCCCTTAGCTCCTTTGTACTGGCTGGGGGCCCTAGTGCAAAGTTATGCAATGTTTTTCTGTCCATCATCCAAAAGTGAGTGGGGTAGCTGGAGGTTCCCCTCTTTCTCCATTGAATTCAATGGATGGGGCTTTCCTTATGCTTGCTCTGTGGTCATTTGCAAGTTGCAGTATCATGGGTGTGGTTAGGGCCTGAAGGGACATATAACTGGGCACCAGTCTGCCTCACCTCTGCCCGGCTAACTCCCTGCTTGTGTATTCAGTTCATTTCGAGGCTTGCATGATCAGAGCCATATTGACACAGCAAATATGTCAGTTTTGGGATGTGAAGGCATCTCTGTGTGGTGTTACCATCAGCATTTCAGTGGCAAAATTAGACTTAGTTCCATCATTGTGGCAGGCCTTCTGTCATATCCTACACCACTTCATCTGAATGATCGCTCCCCAACTACCAATGGGAGCACCAAAGCTCCAGCGATGGGTTTCAGCCTTCCATTGAAACATAGACATATTTTAGAGGGTTATGGATTGCAGCTTTGAAGGCAGCAGCATGGTTACTTCTTCTAAATTAGGGATGGACAAAGTATCCCCCTCCATCAGCCCTCCGTTGCATAGGCAGTGATGAAGAACACTGAAAATTGTAGTCCTACAGCATCTGGAGGACCAGATTCTACTATTGTCTCAAAAGTCATCCATTGACTTTAATAAGCTGGCTGTGTCTTAGATCAAGGTGGCAACTTGTGGTCCACCAGATGCAGCTTCCATTATCTTCAGCCACATAAATTTCAGCTGCCCTGGCTAGAGTTGAGAGGGATTGTGGTCAGACAACCTCTGGAGAGCCACAGGTTGTCCCCCTTTGTTCCAGGGTCTGATCATCTTCAACAAAACACAAACGGTACATTTTTGATCATGTGTTCTTCACACGTTGCCAGAATAATGCAAGGTGGGGCAGATGGGTTGGTGTTATCACATTTAAAATATTTTCATTCCAAAAATAAAATGCCACTAGTTAGTAGGTTTGGACTGGCCTGGACAATGTGAAAACCTGGGGATGGGAGGAGAAAAGAAGAAATGAACACCTACTGTCTAGGCTAGACCAGGTTGTCAAAAAAGTAGTTTGTCCAAGTTTTTTTTAATCAAAAATTACAGTAATACTGCTATAGAGATCCTGAATATTTACTACGTAAGTTTATGCTAATGACACCATTCACCAAAAGTAGCTCCTGCATAGCCTTCAATTCTTTCAGAAGGAGCTTTTACACACATTGCTTGGTGAATCAAGTCCAAAATACTCCAAAGAGATTGACTGCAGGAAAGTTCAGAGTTCAGCAGTAGCAGATCTAAAAACAGCTTTTCAGGGTGGTACTTCAACACTGCACTTTTTGTACCAGAAGTAAACTGATATCCTTTCAGTGAAACAGCAGTGCTGCACAAAAGGAGGTCAGACATTGTATGTTGCTACAAGCTGGCATCAGAACTGAGGAAGGTTTGCCCAGTCCTTCCCCCTCCCCTCCCTGAAAGACTTAATACTTTATCTGGCTGTTATCATTAGTTTTCTTTAAATGAAGGGAGAAAAAGAACCGTTTCATATCTATTGACAGACACTGTACAACACAAAGAACAGTGCAAAACATTGTAAATATCGGAATCGGAATTCACGTTAAAAAACAACACATAATAGCAGCACACCGGTGATAACTTACCCCAAAAAAGTTAAATAAACCACAATGCACAACAGTCCTAAGCTGTTGCATTGTGCAGCAAATAGCTTAAGTTGGAGGTTTGTTTTCTGTGGGATGTTTCTTTTCCTTTCTTTCTCTCTTTTTTTTTAGGAATTAGAAAAAAAAAATCAGAACTATAAATAAGTTTCTGGCAATATATACAGAATTAAATAATTTAAATATCTTACATCTACTCTTGCATAAAACTCTCAAAGAAAAGTGCACCATAGATTCCGCCTCTTGCTTTCCGTTCTCCAGACTCGGCCTTGCTTCCTCCCCCTTCCCTGAGGTAGGCCTGAAGGGATGACGCTCAAATCCTAGGAAGAAAATGTGTCACTGTCATGGTAGGAGAAACTTTGTTTCCTTTCTTCGTTCTTCCATTTTTGCTCAGGGCAATGTACATCCCTGGATAGATCTGCGACTCGTAAGCGTTGTAGTTGTTTGGCAGCAGGATTTCTTTGAATTTGCACTCATCATTGAAATGACTCTGGAAATGAGATGGAAATGGGGGAGGGGAGAGAGACGGTGGGACATAATTCGTGTGTAGAAAACAAAGTTGTAGACAGGTACAGGAAAGAAGGACCTTAGCAGTGAACCTGTTTCAAGTCTATCACCCACGTTAGGCTTTAAACAGCACTAGAGGTGACCCTTTTCCAGTGTGGAGAACTCATTAGACTACAGTGGCCCAGAAGAAAACAAGCTGAAAATGTGCTCTAGAAATCCATTTTGATCCAACTACCATCTACTCCTTTGGTATGGTACCTGGTCCTTAGTTCTCTTGTTTCCCTAATCACATCTAGGACAGTGCAAAGCATGCTAAACAAACAAACACCCGTGCTTTTTTTATCCTGTTCATACTGGTATTCCAAGCCTATTATCTATTACCAACGTGTGTTTTTTAACACCTTTGTCTACTACTAATAGAAGTGTAAAAGCTAATGGTTAATTATGCTCCAGTGTGCATGTGACCCTAAAATGTGGGAATCATGTCGGTTCCCTTCAGAATTCACAAAGAACAAGCACTTCAAATGGGATGGGCCACCTGCGTCCTCAGTACAAGAAGATGTGTCTGTGCTTGGTGCCTTTAGCACAAGGATGAGGCACAGGGAACCCTCCGAATGTTGTTGGACAATAACTCCCATGTTCTTTCATTACTGGTTATGTTGATTAGGGATTGTGGGAGTTGCAGTCTGACAGTGCTTGGAAGGCCACACATTTTCTGGGCCTGGCTTTGCACAAAATCAACACCGAGTTCAAATGAAGTTCCAGATTTTGATGGCTTCTTTGGAGCCAGGAGTAGACAATACATTCTTAGCCTTCCGAAACCCATGCTCTTTGTGTGTGTCTGAGTATAAAACACCCACCATCTTTGATGACTGGGGATGACGGGGATTGCAGTCCAACACCCTTGACACATTGGGAAAAACTGTTCCATCTCTTCTATTTATATCTCATATTCAGTAGCACACACTACCCTCAATAAACCATGAGAAATTTCTGCTACCTTCTAGTGGTAACCCACTGTCTTGGTAGATCTTCCAAGTATCAGCTGGTTGGGGCCTGAATTAGAAGCTTTCCTCTAGGGAGTCTGCTATCCAAATGTCTGGTGAACCGGATATTTAATTGCAGCAATCTATGGCAAGACTGATAGATTCTTAATTCATGTGTTAAACTGAATGAGTTAAGCCCTCAAAAGTGTGAATGTAAGTACTCATATGTAGGGAAAGTCTCCTCTTACATTTACAACAGAAAAGCCTCTAGGATATTTCCAAGCATGGAAAATCCTCAGGCAGCTGCCTTGAAAACTAAGGGGGAGGGAAGCCTACTTATATTATGGTAAAGAGCTGAAGAAAGCAGATCATGGGCTCACTGTTCACTCAGATGATCATGAAATGTGTCTTGCTATATTTTAGCATATACTGTACATCCAATAGGTTCATAAATAACAACTGAAATATACTATTCAGAGGGGACTTGAAGGGTTGGTCTCTTTGTTGGCAATAATAATATTTGTCTTTCATCCCTTTAAAGGAAGAGATTGAATTCTATCCCCAGCATAGATTTCCTCTTAGATAGCTGTTGGGCATTGTATCCAGTGGACAGAAGGACTGTGGCCGAAACTGGGGAAGAGGGGATAGAGATCCTTCTCTCTCTTTCTTCTATTTGCCTTTCTCCCCTTCCCTCTCTCTGGTTGCCTTTCCATCTTCCATTCTCCCTCTGTCTCCCAACCTTTCTTCCTTTCTCTCTCTCTCTCCCTTGCCACCTGCTCCTCCACACCTTTTCTCTTCCATCTTTCCTTAATGCCATTATCCACACAACAGTCAGGAACTTTAAAAATATTGATCAAGGGAGAAATGCACTTGAGTGCTGGCAAGAGGGTGGCCCCAGTGTCAGTTGTCTCAATAGGGAAGCATGATTATGAGAACTCTGTTTGTGTTCCTAGTACAGCGGTGCCTCGCTAGACAGTTACCCCGCATGAAAGTTTTTTCGCTAGACATTGACGTTTTGCGATTGCTATAGCAATTTGCAAAACAGTGATTCCTATGGGGGAAATTCGCTGGACAATGTTTGGTTCCTGCTTCGCAAACCAATTTTCACTAGACGACGATTTTGACAGGTTCCTCCGCGCTCGCAAAACAGGTGTTTTTGGGACCTAAGCTTCGCACGACAGCAATTTAAACAGCTGATTGGCAGTTTGCAAAGCGGCTTTCCTATGGCCGATCTTCACTAGACAATGACGATTCTTCCCCATTGGAATGCATTAAGCAGGTTTCAATGCATTCCAATGGGGAAATGCTTTTTGCTAGACAATGATTTCGCTAAACAGCGATTTCAGTGGAACGGATTATCATCGTCTAGTGAGGCACCACTGTATTTTACCCAAATATAATTATTGCTGGGTTCAGCTGGAACAGAGAGGACATTAACATTCAAAAGCATTGAATGTGGGTAAGGGGATTAATAGTTGCAGAATGGCCTAGGGAAAGAATCGTGCTGCCCATGACTAACAGGTAGACTCTGTATTTTAATCTGTAGAATCTGCCTTTTTCTACCTATATTTTCTGTATTTTATTTGCATTTCCTATCTGGGTTTTTTTATCTGTAGCAGATAAAATGCTCCCCTGCTGACTGTTGCCACCTCTTCAAAATGACCTGGTCCTCTGACTTGAGGAGACGCCTGGCTCCATGGTACTGCTGCTCATAAATTCCTCTAACCTGCTTTTAAAGCTTTCTAAGCCCAGTGGCCACCAACACCACATCCTGCAGTGCTACATTCCATATGAGAATGTGTAATCCATAATACATATCATTTCAGCTTCATCTGGAGAACGTACTTTCTTGGGTTACAGCCTAAGCATATGATCTGTGAAACACTTGAATGGACATAGGCACATTTCAGTTGTATTAAGTGTCAGTACAAGTAGCCTTTTGAGGATTGCACTGTTAAAGAACTAACCAGTGGGTTGGATTCAGACTTATTCATACTCAGGGTAGACCATGGAAGTCACTAGTCCAAGTTCATTATAATCTTGGTACAAATCAGTATGAAACTAAGACACAGACGCCTAAGATCAAAGAAAGGTGCACAGGATCAAAGAAAGCTGCACAATATGGCTGCACCCGTTCCTTGCAATGTTTCCTCATGGGAACTGTCTCAAGTCCTCTAGTAATGATACTTCTTTTTCCAATGCAGCATAGCCAAGCTGGTCAAATTTGTCTAATCAGATATGGATTAGTACAGCTGTCTGATATTTTGGACTTAACTGAAGGTGTGGTGTTGGGAAACATGATGATGAATACCTAAAATTCAAAATTTACTCATGGGGGGTAGCACTGTCGACAACTATTAGCCATGATCACTGTTCCTTCTAAGCTGCATCAGCACTGCACACCCGAAAGCCAGTGTTGGTGTTTATTTGGTTCTAGTCATGGCTGAAACCCCACACGTGTGGGATAAGGCCACGGCCAAGCACTGGTGGAAACTTAGAGGAAACATTGACCATAATGCTCTATGAAATTTCCAGCATGCCAGAAAAGAACTTGCTGTGCATTATCACCAAATGAATTTCTCTAGGGTATGGCGAGAGAGGAAAGACTATTTTTTTGGGTGTTTCTCATAGGGAATGATTTCCCTCTTGAGACTGGGTAAACCTCTGATGTGAGTGTTTTCAACAACTAAAGACCCACCTTTTTGCCCAGGCATATTCCTGATTATTTTCTTAGTTATTGATGTTGTCTGCTACCACTGCTTTTGATTAATTGCTTTGGATATGTTATTTTTATTATTGTTTTAATTTAGTTATTTTTAATTTAGTTTTATTTTACCTGTGAACTGCCTTGAGAGTTTTAAAATTAAAAGTAATATGCAAATATTTGCAAACAAATGGCTACATTCTGAAACCTAGCAGAAATGGGGTGGCTTTGATCAGCAGTGAAGAACTACAGTGGTGCCCCGCATGACGACAATAATTTGTTCTGAGAAAATTGCTGTTTAGCGAAATCATCATCATGCGAAAACCCTTTCCCCACTGGAATGCATTGAAACCCATTTAATGCGTTCCAATGGGGAAAATACCTCATCGTCCAGCGAAGATCACCCATAGGGAAGCCATTTTGCGAGCACCGATCAGCTATAAAAATGGCTTTCCTGCGAAGCATGGGTCCAGAAAACACAGCAGCCATTTTGCGAAGCCGACGATCAATTGTAGAAATCATCGTCTTGCGAACAAACGGTCTGCGAAGCATGGACCTAATCAACGTCCAGCGAAAATTGCCCATTGAAATCACTGTTTTGCAAATTGCTATAGCGATTGTAAAACGTCATCGTTATGCGGATTCATCGTTTAGCGGGGTCGTATAGCGAGGTACCACTGTGTTAGGAAAATAAAGTTGGTGCAGAAGAAAACTGATACAAGGTATCAGTACAAAGTAATTGATGGCAAACTAGTATTGCTACCAGAAATGAGGTGACATCACACTCAGTTGTAAGCCAAACCATGGGGAGAAATCTCATACTATAGTTTTATAATGACAACCTTCGGCCAACATTGCCAACGGTGGGGCAGACATCCAGGGCCTAACATGGTAGAATGCGTAGAAGGACCTCCATTGTAAGCAGGCTTGGCTTACGATATTTTGAAGTGAAGTAATGCACATGATGATCAGAACAAGACCATTAAGTCAAGTGTCTAAAATTACTTAACTGCACCACTGCCCTTGACACTCTTAGATTTATCCCTGCTTACTGGTGGGCAAGTCAGCGTGAAAGCGATCCCTTTCCAGAAGGGCTGAAAGCCCTGCCCACACCAGCTTATACTATATAAACAGGGAGGCCACAACAGAAGGACAGCTGGAAATGGTCATAAACAAGACCTGCATTATTTTTAGTAACCAAGTGGGCTTCAATAAATGAAATGCCATTTAGCTATTTGTTCCCAAGTTTGGGTGCATTTTAAAAAAAGTCTTCCTCCAAAAAAACTCATTTCTTCCAGAAGAGATAACTATATTCATATTTGGACTAATTGGATTTTGGACTTTAGCTGTGGGATACTGATTTGCTTTGCCCCTTACTAAAATGATGAGCAAAAACCATGAAGTGCAATTGATCAGCAAAATCCAGTACAGTGTTTTTGCCAGACATTTGATAATTGATGGACACTTTCTTTCTGAATTAAAAAGTGGAAACATATTTTTCAAGGCACTATTTGATGAGGAAGAGCACAGACAAATCTGATAGGGATGGTGACAAAAGTTGGTGAAACTATTCTCTGTTCTTTCTCATTGGCAATTGGCAATTTTAATACCTACATTGGACTTCTGACCTACCAAAGATATACATGTTAATAGTTTGTGCTGAAGATAGATCAAGTGTTGTAGGGGTGAATTCTGAAATGCAGGTGCTCACGACGACAATCTTTAGAACAATGCCCCCAAGCAGATGTCAAACATGAGAACAGCTGTGTTGAACTATAGCAGCAAACCAATTCCAGTAGTTTTCATCTTCACCAAGGCAGTATGTCATTTGGGGTGATCGTTGCTCCCATATGCAAGGATCAAGCACACCACACCTCAAAGTGACCCTGTTTAGCATAATCTCTAGACTGATTTTCTTTCTCTTTAAAAATAAAATAAAATTAAAAATCTGTCTCCCCTTCCATGTGTTGCTTAAGATGCACAATGAGCTTGAGAAATGGAAAGCTTCCTTCCTGCTCACCTGCAGAGGAGAACGGGGAGGTAATATTCCATTTTAAAAAATTGTTGCTATCTGATAACAGCCCATCAGCGCCTGCAGAGTAGAGTGGAGAGGAAGTTTTCCATTAATTTTTAGAAGCCCTTTCAAAACATTACTGATGCATTAGCAATAGGTTTTTGTTTTTTTTTTAAAAAGGAAACTTCCTCTCCCTTCTCCTCTGCAGGCAAATGGGAAGGAACCGTTCCATGCCTCAAGATCTCTACGTGGCTTTAGCAAAAGGGCAGCTTAAACCGGCCACTTTGGTTCAGTCCCAGACATCACACATGCTAGGACCAAACCAAAATGGAACAATTGGAAATGAGGTGATATCATATACCAAAAGAGCTGTAGGCCCTGACATGGGCCCAAAGATGTATGGGTTGGCATCCACCAGGGATGGGCTGGTTCATGATGGCATACACATTGTTGCCAGGAAAAGAAGCTGGACCAAACCATGGGACAAATGCCCATCTGATCATACCCTTAAACTCTAATTTTGTCTTCTGATGCTTTCTGCACACCATGTAGAGGCTGAAGATTTAGTGGCTACAGTATCATAGCTTTCTTCCCCCCCCCCCAACCCCCTGTGCTCTCTCCCTGCCATGTTCCACGAGTAACATAAAGCCTCAAGAAACTTTTTGATGACCACCATACTTTCCCTTTGCTTTCTAATATTTAAGTCAGTGTTAATAAAGTTGTTCTCCTACTGTTGATTTTAGGATGTATGACAGTAAGAAATCCCTGCCCTTAAAGGAGTCAATCTCCTATGTTTCTGGAGGAGTCCTTGGCATATATACCTTGTCTGAGGACAGGTAGTTTTTGGATTTATGCATCAGGACGATAGGTCCAAGCATCCTTGATGCATCATTTAGCAGAATTGAGTTGAAAGGAGATAAGATCAAAGCAGCAAATCCTATCATGTTGCAGTGTGCATGCATACATGTACATAAATTGAGTTTATAGGAAGTAAGCAGTGCTATCAGATGCATGCTTATTTGCAAGTAAACCCTGATGGATTAAATGCAACTGATAATCCCAACAACCATAGTGGTCAACTGAACCAAATGCTTATTTAGCAAGTTCCATTCATTTGATGATTTTTCTCTAGTTGGAACTGGTAGGTGGAATTAGCCTACTGTGTCCAATGGAGCTTACTCCCAAATGTATGTTTGGATTTCAGCCCTAATGTTTTAATTAACAATTATTTTACAACACAATGAGACCTGGATTTTCTTGTATTTTGCAAAATGTGTGCAAATGTCTGCTAGACGCTTTAGGTGTAGTCCATTGACTTGACAAACCAAATGATGCTTGTCATAGTCAACACACATTTGTATATTAAGCATATTTCTTGATTAAAGTGCAGGATGTCTTCCAGTGATGATGGAGAGGGGTTAGGACAATTGTATTGGTCTATAGCAGAGCAAACAACAATGATGTTTTGTGGCAGCTTGAAGACTAATAAGCTTGAACTGGTGTAAATATTTGTGGACTGCAGCCCACTTCAGCAGTATGAAATGTAACCTCCATTTGGCAGTGAGAAAGGTGCTATCCTTTCCTCCATCCATTCGCCATGTCCTAAACAGCCCTCATTCCTAGATAATCAGACATTTAGGCTTGCTCAATAAGAAAGCCTGATCAAGGGATTAGAATATTTGTTCATTAAGATAGCCCCCTAGAATTTTCCAGGAATTCAAAGTGATGTTCATTAAATTAAAAAAATACATTGGTTCTTATTTTATATATTCTGAGAATATTCTTGATATGAGATTGAATTTAGCACACACATTTAAAGACATTTAACTGAGCAGTTTTAGAATTGCTACTTACCGATCCATATAGTTTGCCTTTACTGTTCATGGCCACAAAGAGTCCACTTTTAACACCAAAGATGCTCACCACTCCTCTTTCCACTGGAGAAATCTCCAGCAGACCTGCAAGAGAGGAACAACACTTTGGGAACCTGCTAAGCCGTATGTATGAATCACAATGCACTTTCTTTTAAACCACATCATGAAGAATGCTCGCTGGAATGAGCATTGAGTGAACCAGTAGAGCAGCTGTTCCGGCGTGCAAACGTAGTTGCAATTCTGAATGCACAAGGTTATTGTAAGGATAAAATAATGGCTGAGAGGGATTGCTGAATACACTACTGCATAAGCCAATTCATTTTTAATAATAATTATTCTATGCTATCAAGTAGATTCTGATTTAGGTGGCCCTTTCCAGGGTTTTCTAGGTACAGAGTACTCAGAAGTGGTTTTCTGTTCCCCTCTTCTGGAAGCACCCTAAGACTGTGCAGTTTGCCCAAAGCCACATAGGCTGGCTCTTCTGCCAGGACATCCAGTGAGGAATTGAAGTCACAACCTCTGGGTCCACTTAGCCCCACTGAGCTATCCAAAATAAAGTGTTGGAGAACCTTCAGCTCCTAAACACCTCTCACATTTTACTCCTTTGAGCATGTAACATGAGTATGCTGCACTCCACGAGTTATTTAACTTCAAAACAGTTCCACTGACCTCTTTGGGCTACACTGGAAGAATTCCTTTAGGAATAAAAATAATTAGAATATTTTGGTTTAACATTAAGTCATTGTAGGGCTGGTTTGCATCACTAACCAACTTGATGCCATGCAACCCCACCCAGCATCTTGCCCAGAAATTATGGGGGTAACAGTCTAATGCCTTTGAAGAGCATCCCCATGTTGAGGAAGCCCGGTCTATGTATCATTGGCACCGCATGAAAGTCAATTCCTGTTGCCCTATTCTGTGGTTATTTTCAAACAGTGAACTATTTCTATGGACCATGATTGGCATGATTCTCTCCAGTGGGGTTATGTGTGATGGAGTGCAGAAACAAGCTGGCCCATTACTTTTTGCAGCCTGAGAAGAGAAGAGGCAGAAGAGAAAAGGATTGCCCTTATGCTTATCCTGCACAGAAAGGGCTCAGACTGCATTTGAATGGTACTTGAGTTCTGTCAGCAGGGTAGTGCCCACTACCCCCACAAAGCAGCTGGTGAGCATGTGACTCAGGACAAGCTATGAGTTTCACACAGCTTTGTCCCTCAGCACAATGGTGAGAGCCTTGGGAAGAACAACTGACGGAGCTAGTGTAGCCTCATAGCATCTGCTGTTGAGATGCTCACCTCAATGTGCCTGATAGTAGGGCCGGCCCTAGTGCACAATCTGGTTGCTACACTGGACCATGCTTGGTGGTGGTGCAGCCTCAGTTTCAGCAGCATCCAAATCAGGGTATGGGCGAATGGGGTTTCTGGCTGCTGAACCTACACTTGGAGCCACTACTGTCCAGCATTCCTCTTGGGTTGGAGAAGAACCCCCCCCCCAGTTATCCCAGAGTGATCTGGTAGCTTCTCCCCAAGCCTGCCCCTATACACACACTGCATGTGATGCCAGTAAGTTCTTCTCAGCTAGTTCCATAGATATGAAAAGGAATGGCTTGTGATGACACAGGCAAACTGGCTCATCTTTATAGTCCCACTTTTCCCCATGAAGTTAGGTACTTTGCAGATCACAGCTGCGAAGGCAACTATTTAAAAGCAACCTTAGCCGGTGACTGTCAGGCGTCAAGTATCTAACCCTGATCAGGGCTTGTGAAAGTCCTTTCATAGCTGTTTTGTCTGCTTGGACATTCAGCCCCTGCTTGTGTACACTGGAGTTCTGCAGTCTCTCGTCCCACATCCGTTGATACCAGATATGCACCTTAACACTTGAGTCCTTCCATTTATTTAGGGACTCACTGGCAGCCAGATATAATTATTATGTTTAGGATTTTCCTGTTTGTTTTGTTTCCAAGTTAGGAATGATCCCCCCCACATTGTGCAGCTTAAAATAAGTAACAATATGTTTCAGGACACACGAGAGATTTGTCATGGTGCTCTCTTTAACCCCTCCCTCCTCCCTAGTCCTATTGTTTCAGTTGGATAGTAGTTAGAATTAGAGCCACGGGGCCATGGGGTTAAGTCACTAACAGATGCTTTTTCTGGTAGAGTATCCCAGCTTCTCTGCATGGTTGCTGTGGGATCTGGAATCCCAAATTAACTATTTATAAACCTGTTGCAGAAGCTGGGAGGGGCTGTAGGAATAACTGCTCACTGCAGGTCTTGGGCCATTCAGGTGCTGTATTAGTGGGGAAAGAAACCTTTTTTCCCCCTATCTTCTTTTTAATTAACAGAAGAGGGTTTGCTTCAAATTCATGTATCAGTTGCTCAGGAGAGTTCATGCTGATCAAAGTGGGGGTGGGGTATTTTTCTTTCCTTCTCTTGGATGAAATCAGGTGAGGATTTTCTCTGACTGGCCTCCATAAGTTAAACATCCAGCCCGATGAAAACTGCCAAGCAAAGAGTTATGAATTACTACTTAAAAAAAAAAAGTAAATCACTGCCCTCAGGTAGCAAAAGTTACCACTGCCTAGCTTAGCCAGTGTATACCAATGTCTATGTAGCAAATACATCGTGAATGATTCCCAAGGTGCATTATCTGTCTTAAATCTTTGCATTCATGAGGATTAGTGACATTTTCAAATGGGATTAAATTTTTTTGCCTTTTAACATGACTACGGGACTTTAATTTCAAGCTCACTAATTGCAGTGGGTTTACTCTGAATTTGAGTCGTCTTGTTCCAATCCAAAATTCCTTCTTAAAACCTCCTAACGGATACTTTAAACATTCCAATTCTCTTTAGACCAAACGACAGGAAAGAAGGGAAAGCAGCCCCCAGAAAGCATCATATCGCCCACTGTGGAGGGGACGGACCTTTCTACACAGGAAAGCATCGTGAAATCGGCACGCAAATCCTCGTGTCTGTTGATCTTGCCTATTAGCAGTTGGTGGCAGGTACGCTCGACAGGGAAGCAGCCACCACGACAAGCCCTCACCTGTCAACCGGCATGAAGAGCGCACACGCACACACACACACACACACACACACACACACACACACACACACACACACACACACACACACACGCACGCACGCACACACACACACACACACACACACACACACACACACACACACACACACACACGTGTGCCTCCCTCCCTTCCTGCAGAACTGCTTCCCAGGTAGGGCAACCTGTCGGCACGAAACGGCCTGCGAGTCCAGGGACGCCGCCACCGAGAGGTGGCCAAAGGCAGTCTGGCTTGAGGATCGCGGGGCCTGAAGCCGCCTCCTCCTCCTCTTGAGGAGGCCGGATTTCTTCTGAGGGCTTTCGAAGCTAACGCCAGGAAAGACAGAGTCACGTCGATGCTGCGCCCCCCCCCCCCCCCCGTACGCCTAACGCCTTCCCATTCTTTCAAGCGCACTTTCCGGACGGCTTGGCAACCTTTCCTTGGAAGTTGGCAAGGGAACCAACTTCTAGGTAAACGCCCTCAGGAGGGACAGGGTGTTCTGCCCTCCAGCCCCTTCCGTCCCCCAGCCTCTCCGTCCAGGGAACACTAGAAGTTCACTTCGCCCCGGCTGGACGGAAGGAAGGCAGGAAGGCAGGCAGGCAGGAAGGCAGGAAAGGACCGGAGGAGGTGAAGAAATAGCTTTCGCGGCGCGCCGGAGCTGCCGCCTCCCTTCGCCCCGCTCGGAAGGCAACCTGAGCGAGGGGTCGCCCTGGAGGGCTGCCGCGGGGCGAGCGCGGGGGGGGGCGGCGGTACCGACGGGGCCCGGCGACTTACTGTATCGATTTTCGTTGTGGATCCCGTTGATCCGGCTGTCTGGCAGGACCTGGATGTGAAACCCGATGCCGACGTTGCAGTAGAGGCGCCGCAGCCGCTTGATGCCCAGCAGATAGTCGCCGTCGCGGCTGAAGTCCTTCTTTTCGCCGGGCAGGCGGGCCATCGAGCGCGAGAAGAGCGTCTCCCAGCGCCACTCCAGCGTGTCGTTGCCGTGGTGGTGGTGGCTGTGGTGGTGGTGGGGCGGGTGGTGGTACGGCGGCGGGTGCTGGTGGGGCTGGCCGAAGGCGGGCAGGGAGCGCCCGGGCGCCGGCAGCCAAGGCGCCAGCAGTGCCAGCAGCAGGACTGGCCAGCGGGCCGGCGAGGGGCCAGTCATCCTGAGCCGCAGCGCCGGGCAGCCCCGCACACGTGGTTCCACCGAGGGAGGCGAGCGCTCTAAAAATATACCCTCGCCGCAACGCCGGGCGCCCACTTCGCTCGGACTCGGAGCGCGCAGGAGGGGAGAGAAAGAAGAGCAAGAGCAAGAGAGCGAGAGAGCGCGAGAGAGAGAAGGGCAGGAGAGGAAAAAGAAGGAAAAGCAGCAGCCGCAGCAGCAGCGGGAGAAATAAAAGGAGAAGGAAAACGCGGGGGGGGGGGGGAGAGGGAAAGCCGCCTCCCGAGAGCAGGGTGCGATGGGTGGAGAAGGCAGGGGGGAGCCCAAACAGCTCAGCCCCCCAAAGGATCGGAGGCGCTCCGGTCAGGCTGCATGGGATTGGAATCCTGAGTGAGCCCTGCCGGGGGATGGGGATGGTGGTGGTGGTGGTGGGGGCACAGAAGCTGGATGGAGTTGTTTCGGACGGTGCGGTGGGGGGAGGAGAGAAGAGAGTGATGGACTCAGCTGAAGCTTCTCCTGAACTTGATCTCCCCCCCCCCCAGGTCCAGAGGGCTCCTCTCAAGTGGGGACCACCTTCTCCAGCTGCTCAGCCCTTGCCCTTCGCCCCCCTAAAGCACCAACATTTATATATCCATGTGCTTGGTCCCGGTTACATCACCACCTACTGTTGCAAAGGCAGTTTGAGCTGAACGCGAAGTGATCACCCCTGAGATGATCGGGATGAGGGTGATCTACTTCGCGTAGGTCTAAGCAGAAGTGAGGGGCTGGGGGGGGAGGGGAGAGAGAATCCAGCTGTTGCAAAAAAATCACACACATACAAAACCAAAGTCCCCGTTTTAACCTAGGAATTTTTAACATCAGTTCTGGCTTTCGGAGCCCGCAATTTCTCCTGCGTTTTATCCTTGTTTGCTAAGCGGGTGTGCCAATGTTGGTCCTTGTTCGAGGCACAAAATCCAAAGAATGCCCAAGGCACCTTACCACCCTCCTCCTCCTCCTCTTCTTCTTCTCCTCTACCTCCTCCTCTTCCTCCCAACAATGTCTTACTTTGTGAAAATCTGTGGAATTTTCAGTTTTTGCTGTTTCCAAGAAATATGTGTTTTTTTAAAGAGATTGCAAGGGGGGAGGAATCCTAAAATCATTGTTGCATGGGAGGTTAGAGGGTTTTTAAAAAGCAAAACAAAAAAATAAACACACACACACGAAAATACTTGCAGAAAATTGAAAAGAAATGTCAAATGTGTGGATGTTTTGTATTCATGCGCTGTGTGAGGCAAAACAAAACTACAATAATGTAAAAAGGCTTCTTACTTAAAACGAGGGCGGGAGTTAGGAGAAAGTGAAAGTCTAGAAACTATAGGGTTGCACTCAGATAACGCTCCGTACGCACTTTTTACTTAGAAGTCAGTTCCATCGAACTCAGTGGGGATTGCTTCTGAGTAGACATGTCTAGGATTGCACTGTAAGAAAAGAAGCGGGGGAAGCATCCGAGAGTCTCTGAGAGGATAAGAAGGCAAATTCTCTAGCGATCATACGGATACGTTGGAATGGGATCTTAAAGATACTTTTGGTATCTGATCGTTTTAAGTTACACAGACGCTTCTTCAAGTGTCAGGCTGACAGCCCAATGAAGGAGCTGTTCTCTGGTTACATAGATGCTCCTTGGAGTCATTTTTCTGCCTATATGTTTATATATAGTGTATACAGAATATATATACTATTATTCCGACAGCACGATCCCAAACGTGATTTTTTGGAAATATGTCTGACCGGTTTTTTCCCAGGAAAGAACGCTCAGGGAGATTTTTTTTTTTTCTGGCGACAAAAGGTAACTTCCTTAATTACAGCAAGAAGAGAAACTTGCTATTTGTCCTAGGCTTCTTTCTCAGGTCCGCCAAAGTCGGAGGATATGTTCGGGAAATGACGTGATCTTTTTTTTTTTTTTAAACCGGAATGATATCTGTCTTGGGTTTCCTATTGGGCTCCTTGAACCGCTTTGGACCTCGGGCAATTTGTTTCATTTTTAATGTGACAGGTTTCCCAGGGTGTCTGTCTGATTGCAGCCAGCTGGAGGCCAGAGGTTGCAAAGTGACCAGGGGAGCATGGGACATAGGATCCGAGCTTGAGCCCGGATAAAGCCGTGCCCTTTTCCCTATTTCCTCATCAAAATTAGATTATAATCTGTGGAAAAATAAAGGAATTGTTTCTCATTCATTGGATGCCACGCACTGAGATGTGTTCAGGTACAAAAAATTGGGAATAAGAGTGCGACTCTACTTTTAAACCCCTCCACCAAAAAGACAGAGAGAGAGATAGCCGTGTGGTCCTTTACAACATCATGCAGCCTTTAAAAAAAGGTTGTTGAAACTACCTTGAAGGGTTGTTGTAAGAGATACAATTTATGTGAACATCCCCAACTTCTGTAAATTTTTCTAACGGTTCTCACAATCCATGGAATTTCATTCCAAGGCCCACTAAGTTTCCTCTGAAACCTACGTGATCCATGTAGCCACCGGAAATATCTCCCCCGCACTTGTAAAGTCTTTCAATTTCACGAGCTATCGGTCAAGGTGGGAGATGCGTCTGATCTGAGGACGGGAGAACAACTCCCCACCGCATACTCCTATATACCTCTTTCCTTCGGTTTCCCTTGTAAACCTGATGTCAGTGGGCAGATGATTACTAGGGAAATGCTTCTGACTGTTAATGGGGCTTCTGATCAGACAGGAGCAGGAGTGCATCCTTAATAGCACCGGGGCTGGATCCCTCATTATGCTTTCTGGGGAGTAAGTTCAGTGAAACCACATCGACGGTCTTGCTTATATACCGCTTTTCCAGATGCATAAAAACGCGCATCGTCGTCGTCAGATATAAAAAGCAAAGGGGAGATTTCTTCCTACGGATGTTTATTTAATTGATTTCTCTTAAAACGCTGGAGGCCGCTGGAAAAAGGATCTTCCGATTTCGCACTTAGGTGAGCTGTCATCTGACACCCCTCGGCAATTCCTTTCCTCCTCTGGCGTCCAGGCTGGACCAGCGGGAAACCTGACTGGCGTGAAAAGGACGAAATTCCGCTGGAGGCTGGAGAGAGAGTCTGAGTCACTCACTCGGAGGACGCAGCAGCCGGCCTTCTGCTGTCCGTTCATTCATTCATTCATTCCGGAGCATCAAGAATTGTTCTGACGCTCCCACCTGTGGTTGCTCAGCTCAGCGAACGAAGGATGAAGCTAATCTCTCAATCTATTCTGAGGCTTGCTGGTGTGTTTAATGTTATCTTTTTTTAAAAAAACAGTTGGCTCTAGTGTTAATCATTTTTTGGAGCTATTTTTAAATATCATCATGACAGAACTGACTTAGAGCAGCATTAGTAGGGTTTTCAAGGTAAGTGAAATATACAAGCAGGGGTTTCACCGGTTCCATTCCCCTCTGTGAGTTTCCATGACTAAAGTGGGATTTGAACCCATGTTTCCTCAGGCTGAGTCTTTCACTCTATCCAGAAAACCACACTGGATATCAACAAAATCAAAGGGATTATTATTGTACCCAGTAACAGACTGGAATTCACAAGACGGCAGTACTAGAGCCATGTTATTTTTTTGTCAAAGAAGGATTAAAGCAAGATGCCAAAAGCATTTCAATATAAGAAAATGTAAAGTAATGCACATTGAGGCAAAAAATCAGAACTTTATTTATCAGCTGATGGGTTCTGAGCTGTCCCTGATGGATCAGGAAAGAGATCTTGGTGTGCTGGTGGACAGCTCGATCAAAGGGTCAACCCAGTGTGCGGTGGCAGTGAAAGAAGGCCAATTCCATGCTAGGTATCATTAAAAAGGGGATTGAAAATAAAATAGCTAACATTATAATGCCATTGTACAAAATGCTGGTAAGGCTGCATATGCAGTATTGTGTACAGTTCTGGTCGCTGCACCGCAAAAAAGACATAGTGGAACTAGAAAAGGTGCAGAAGGGGGGTGACTAAAATGATGACTGGGCTGAGGTACCTCCCTTATGAGGAAAGACTACAGCCTTTGGGTTCTTTAGTCTAGAGAAAAGGCATCTGAGAGGGGACATAATTGAGACGTATAAAATGATGCAGGGGATGAATCAAATAGATAGTTTACTTTACTTTTCCCTCTTACACAATATTATAGAACATCCACTCCAATTGAGTGTTGGGAGAGTGAGACCAGAAGAAAAGATTTCTTTACCCAGCTTGTTGTAGTATGTTAGTCTTTCCACAAGATGTGGTGATGGCCTCTGGCCTAGATGCCTTTAAAAAAGGATTGGACAGATTTCTGGAGGAAAAGTCCATCGCAGGTTACAAGCCATGATGGGGGTGTATAATCTCCAGGCTTAAAAGAAAGGCACTTCAAAATGCCAGATGCAGGGGAGGGTTATCAGGATACAGGTATCTAGTGGTCTTGTGTGCTCCCAGAGGTATCTGGTGAGGCCACTGAGAGATACAGGGAGCTGGACTAGATGGGCCCTTGGCCTGATCCAGCAGGGCTCTTCTTATGTTCTTAACATTCTAAAGTAGATGGGCCATCTGAACCTTGAGAAATTTCTGACAGGCCATTTGGGTCAGTGGAAGGAAGGTAACACTGATAAAACCACTCCTTAAATATCTCACTTGCCTTGAGAATCCTATTAGGGTGCTAAAAGTTGGTTGTGATTAGACAGCACATCACACAAAATATTATAACTAAGTCTCTTAGCCCCTAATCCCGGAAGTGTCTCTCTCCCAAATCCCCTGCTTGAACTACAAGTCACCTATGCTAAGACCCAGTGGGCAGAACCTGATGTAGAAATGGTGTAACTGGTGTACTCAAATATTCTGGCTGGCTGTTGTTCTCTCAGACAGATCCAGAAGAACATGAAAGGGGGATGGAAGTCATCTCAACAAGGAGCATGAAAGCCAGCTAGGAAAATGTAAAAACCTCCTACACAAATCCCCTTCTGTGTACAAAGTCTCTCAACAGGCTTTTGACTTAGATCTATTTCATTTATTTATTAGATTTATACCCTGCACCATCCGGCAGCCAGGCCACTCTGAGTGGCTAACAACAAGACAAACAACACAGTATTAAAAACAATAAGAATAAAATAATACAAACGTTCAACAGATACAATAACTAGTAGGATAAATTAGAACAGATGGCTATAAAGATGGTAGAAAGGATGATGAATGGGTGGCAAAAAGGATGATAAAAGGGAAGCAGAGATATCAGCAACTCAGGGAAAGCCTGATGGAAGAGCTAAGTTTTCAATGCTCGTTTAAACCCATCCAATGAGGGTGCCAGGCGTATCTCCATGGGCAGGTTGTTCCAGAGGTGGGGGGGGGAGGACCACCAAGAAACCCGGCTTCTTGTTCTTCCCTCCAGGCCTCCTTTGGGGTCAAGGCTTTCAACTGCCCTGCCTGTGAAGAACAGGTATTACAGACAGATCTGGCTGAGAGCAAGAGTTCTGCTAGATACTGAGGTCCTAAACTGTTTAGGGCTTTGAATGTTGTCATCATAACCTTGAGGTTGATGCAGAAACAAACTGGTAGCCAATGAAGGGTGGCCAGAATGGGGGAGAAGTGCTGAAATTTCTGCACCTCAGTTATTAATTTAGCTGCTGAATTCTGAGCCAGTTGTAGTCTCCGCATCAACCTCAAGGGTAGTCCCATGTAGAGAGCACTGCAGTAGTCTATTCGTGAGATTACGAGTACATGAATCAAAGTTGTGAGTGCCCCTACATCTAGATAGGGACACAGCTGGGCAATCCTCCGAAGATGGAAATGGGCTGCCCAGACCACAGATATCACATGAATTTCCATGGTGAGATACAGGTCCAGACAGATGCCCAAGCTGCGAACCTCACTCTTCGTGAAAAGAGTCACTCCCCCAAAGGAGAAGGAGTTTCCCAACCCACTTACACCAGGGCCACCCATGTGCAAGATTTCTATCTTGTCCAAATTCAGCCTCAGTCCATTTCCCCTCATTCACCCCAGAACAGTCCTCAAGGGATGGAACAGCATCCACTGCAGTTGGAGAAAAGGAGAGGTAGAGCTGGGTGTCATCAGCATACTAATGACACCGGTCCCCACAACTCTGGATGACCTCACCCAATGACCTCATATAATTAAATACCATTGGCAAGATGATCGACCCCTGCGGAACCCCACAATTGAGGACCTACAGCGTGGAAGTCATCTCACCAAGCTGCACTCTCTGGGGATGGTCCCCCAAAATGGAACAAAGCCATGCCAAAGCAAGGCCACCAATCCCCAGCTCGGAGAGCTACCCCAGGAGGATACTGTGGTTGATGATATCAAAGGCCACTGAGATATTGAGGAGGACCAACAAGGACGTATTGCCCCTGTCAGCCTCCCTCAGGAGGTCATCCTGCAGGATGACCAATGCTGTTTCCATACCATGCCGTGGCCTGAAGCCCAACTAGAACGGATCAAGGGCATCAGTTTCCTCCAGGAGTGCATGGAGGTGATCAGCCACCACCCTCTTGACCACTTTATTGAAGGAAGAAATTCCCAATTTTGTCCATCACAAAAGTAGGTTTCTTTCGAATGGGCCTAATGAGTGTCTCCTTGAGGGCAGGGGGAACCCTGCCCTCCTGGAGAGACCCATTAATTATTGCAGTGGCCCATTCTGTTGTTACAGGCCTGGCTGCTTTGATGAGCCAAGCCGAGCAAGGGTCTAAGGAGGAGGAGGTGCCACGACAGCGCCCAAGCACCCTGTTTGGCGCCAAAATTTATACTTGAAATTTTGATCCAAGCCTGTAAAGAAATGATAATTGATATGCAGGCATCCCTAGTGATCAGTTTAGAAGCAAAGGCATTGATCTCTCCATAGACTTGCCACGAAGCAGAGTCCAAAAAATTCAGGCACCCATCTTAAACCGTCTCTGCTAACCAAAAGGGCAGTTTTCATGACCTGGCCTTTTCCAGCTGGTGCTTCCACCATTAACAAATGGGTCTTGTGTGTCCATTCAATGCCAGATTGCTTTCCCAAGTGTTGAATTGAGATACTGAGATAGCTCACAATGAAACATTCAAAGTTCCTGGGAAAATCCCTCCCCCTCTCCCCCCCTCTCTGTGAGGATTGCTTCTAAATACAGAAACCCTGAGGGAGCAGGCAGATGACATCATCATCCAGGCAAGTAAAATGTGATGTCACTCCACCTCATGCGCCCTGGGCCCATTACCACACTAGATTATGACGGCCACCTGCATTCACTTCCATCGCTTCCCTATGTGCTTCCCCACAGTGGCCAACCTGAGGTATCGGGTTGGCCACTGGGGGAAAGCAGTCTGTGAAGGAAAGTGCTGTTGGGCCCCAGTGGTTGCCCTTTCTTCTAAGCTTAAGCATCCCAAATCCTGTTTAATTTTACTTGATAGGTAAGTCGATCTACCTTTCTGATCATCCTGTTTCCTTTTCCTGTACTTATTCAGCTCTTTCACATCCTTCTTAAGGGGAGGCAACCAGGAGCATACACGGGGCCGGTGATTAAAGCTCTCCAAAAGCATTGCAGGCACCAAAGCACAACTGCAAAACCAGGTGAAAGACTCCCTGATCTGTTCATTATCAGAGTGGTGCCCAAGTATTCAGATGGGTGACAATGGCAGGCATTGGCAGAAACTGTATTGACAATCACTAACCCTAAGTGTCACATGACCAGAGCAAGGAAATTCTTGGGTGACACATACCCATTGACCATGGATTACTTCCACCTCTAGCCATGAGCATGGATTACTTCCACCTTTAGCCTAGATTGTTTTGGGTTTGGGTATATTTTAATGACCAGATAAATCTGTGGAAAAGAGATCTACCTAGTGTTATGATACATCCAGAAATAGCAAGTCTGGAGCTTTGTGAGCCTCATGACAGGGTCTTCTTGGTGGCTGCTTCCAGGTTTTGGAATTCTGAAGGAAACTAGGGCAATCTCCCCCTTTCTATCCTTCTACTGTCAGACAAAGAGATTTTTATTTAGACCTTTGGCAAAGGGAGTTTAAATGGTGTCAATTCTTTACTATTTTAATGGAAGATGTCACAATGATATTTAATATTTTAGTTTCTTCTGCATTTGTTTTTTTTTTCAGTTATGCTTATAAATTTCATTTTATGAGCTGCCTTGGATCCCACGAGGGAGAAAGATAGGATTCAAATTAAATACCTGCATATATAAGTACATAGATACTCTTTGAAAGTGTCTCTTCATTGAAGGGATAACCATAACAAGTCAGTTGTAAAGGTAAAGGTTCCCCTTGACAATTTTTTTTTGTCCAGTCATGTTCGATTCTAGGGGGCAGTACTCATCCCTGTTTGCAAGCCGTAGAGCCAGCGTTTGTCTGAAGACAGTTTCCGTGGTCACATGGGCAGTGCAACTAGACATGGAACGCCGTTACCTTCCCACTGAAGTGGTCCCTATTTATCTACTCGTATTTGCATGCTTTTGAACCTCTAGGTTGGCGGGAGCTGGGACAAGCAACAGGAGCTCATTCCATCATGTGGATTCGATCTTACAGCTGAAGATCTATAGACCTTACAGCAGAGAGGCTTCTGCGGTTTAACCCACAGCGCCACCACGTCCCACAGTTTTAAAGGTACAGAACCATAAAAGAAGTAATCAGGGGTTCTGAGGTTGCCCATCTATGCTTAGCACCTGGACAGCAGACTAAGCAGGCCTGCAGGCATCTACCATGTCATGAGAGGAACTTCTATGACTCTGCTATCCATCCCACAACCCTTCCCAAGCAACACTCTTCCTGCCCCTGCTGTTACTACCATCCATGAAGTAGTTACTGCCAGAGCATCCCCTTCTATCAGAGTTGCTGCTCAGAGAGGTCATTAGCCAGCAAAGAAGTGAGCAAAAAGAGACATGAAGGTTTTCCAAAGAGCAAAGCAAGTCAAACAAGATACAGAAGGAGGAGATGGATTGCTTGCTACAGTGGCCACAGTTGTGACATCCTGACTTGTGATGAGGGAGGCTGATGTGGTGGCTCTTGGGAAGAACTGGAAGAACCACACACACAAAAAGGGCTCCTGGGTTGTGTGTTGCCTATCCTGATTTAAATTATGCTAACAATTTCTCAGTTTCATCTTTCTGACTCTCTATTAGCACCAGCAAATATTCTGTGTATGTATGTGTATGGTTTTTCTACAGTAATCTGTTAATGTCCACACTATTTATGTCCTCCCTTTCCTTGAAAAAGGTCAAGGGATTTAACAAGTAAGAGCAAGGATAATATAAATTACCACAAAATACAGTAACTAGAAATGCCCAAACCAACACCTCCCTTCACTCCTCAAATTCTCACTCTCTCTGTGTGTGTGAGTGCATGCGTGTGTGTGCACATGCACATGTGTGTGTAATTGCCCTAGAGACTCAAGTAGGCAAACCCACCAAAGCCAGATGGTTCAACTTTGCTACAGAAAAAAACCTTTGTACTTGCAGGAGAAGTCTATCAATGCAGCAGACAAAGTTAGCTTATCTGAGCAGAAAGTTCTAGATCATCAGTGCAGCCACAGAAGAATCTCTCTTCCTCATTCTGAACTCAAACCCAACATGAGCTTAGCTCTAACAAGAGAATTCCTGCTGATGCCTCCATCGATACTTTGAATCAGACACAGAAGCAAATAGCCAGTATTGTGGAAACTCAGTCAGACCACAAGCATTATGGCAAGATCCAAAGCCACCGATATCACCTTCTGTCACTGTTTGAACTTTGAGCAGGAAATAAAAATGAGAATCTGAGTCATAATGGCTGAAATTTAGTAGTGAGCTCCAACAAGAAGAGACCCATTGAATCAGAGGGGATTTGGTGAGTGAGTGGCACTGTATGTTCCATTGATTCAATGGGCCCACTCTAATTGTAACTTACTACTGGAATCAGTCATTGAATCAAGTCATCTAACCCAATGTAATCCATTTACAATTATACCTGTTTTCCTGGCTAATTGCCTGGACAGGCCAGATATTACATCTAAACCATGTGTTTTACCACTGACTATTACCCTCCTTTCCTGCCAACCTAGTAGTTCGAAAGCATGCAAATGCAAGTAGATAAATAGGTACCACCTCAGTGGGAAGGTAATGGCGTTCCATGTCTAGTCCCGCTGGCCACGTGACCATGAAAACTGTCTTCAGACAAACGCTGGCTCTATGGCTTGGAAACGGGGATAATCACCGCACCCTAAAGTCAGACACAACTGGACTAAATAAATGTCAAGGGGAAACTTTACCTTATTATTACCCTCCTTGTCTTATCAAGCATCTATAGTTCCTCTTTCACTTCCCCAAGATGGAGAAAAGTTTATCACACCTCCCCATCTATACATGTGGCCTTCTTCATCAAAGTGAATGGCAAGGACTTGTGTACATAGTAGCTCTTTCTTCACAAAGTCTGGGACTGTGGAACATGATGAATAGATGTGGTTCACCAACATCATGGAAGAGGCATGAGTAACTTCTTCTCGATCTCTATGGTATGACCATGAACTTGAAGTCTTCTTTTAAGCATTACTTCTCTCGCTCACTCTCTTCTCTATCATTACACAGAGGTATATAGTATATTATACACACAAACACATAATTACAATACCAATAATGTTGATTTCGTTTTATAAACTCTGCTAAATGGATATGAAATGGACATAATTCATAGACTCTGAATCTGAAGGAAGACCTTGTCCCTTTCATCCTTTGATCTTCCTCCGTGAGTAGTGGAGCAAAGACAGTAAATGAATCGACTTTTCATTAAGTATATTGTTGGACAGTGTTGTGTGCCCTCCCCACCGCCACCCTGGTATTTGTATGTAACTAGGTCAATACAAACAAGCAGGCCTATTCCTCGGCTTGCGCCTCACAGGCCCCTTGTTGCACACGCCTCTTTTGATGATTATCCTTTCAGAAGCTACTGGCCAGCAGCAGTCAGTTGAAGAGACTCGTCTGCTGAAGCTTTCTCACGTTTACGTCTGGCTGATTCTCTATGTCAAAGTGGTACAGCTGGGAGTGGAGCACTGGCTGGAATGCAGACCAGTATTGGGGGCCCAAGCCTGGAATGGGGAGCGAGAGTCGCCGGGAAACCCCCTGAGCGCCTAGGCCTCCGGCAGCCGGGCTGCCTACAAATGCACTCCCACATTCATGCCGATGCCGACAATCGGGCTAGATGGACACACAAACTCCTTTCTTCCTCTCTTTCACGCTACTGCCCTATTTGATCTCTGTGTTCCTTTGTTGCCCACTGTTGTTAATGCCTGGCCCTGATCAAAACCTTATTCCTTGAGATGACATTGCACTGGAATATATCGGGCAGGGGCAGTGAAGTATAGCAGTGGCCAGCGACAATAGGGCATTGAACAAACAGAGAGCAATAAGATGGACCAAACTTGTTTAGATATATACAAAGCTTTAATGGGATGGTTTCCCCCCAACACACTTTTTTTGGGGGGTGGGGGTAATGCATGTAGACCATCTCCGTAGCTATTACCTCATTCTCTGTCTTGATGAAATCGAACTTGTGCTGTCAAATGCCTCTTTGATCAATTAATGTTGTGGAAGAGTAGTCCATCTCAGTGGATTTCAAAGCCTTGTCTGCAACTCTAGTGGCTCTTCTAAATGATGTTTACACTCTCATTAGGCAGAACTCTACTTTAATGTTCTTTTGGCTGAGGGATTCTGTAATGTGACATTCAGGCCATTTTGAATACAGTATTCTTAATTGATGCCAAAGAAGTTTAAACACCTGTTATGGCTCAAGTGACCACAATGGGTGTGAAGCACAAATACTAGGTTAAACGTTTATGGTCTATCCTATCAAAATAAGTCTTATGGAGTTCAGTTAATTTTACTCTTAAGTAAGAGTGTAAGTAGGTTGGCTTATGATCTTAAAAGCTTCAGCGTATGAATGGAATGGAATTCTTACTATTTATGTGTTCAGATGGAATTCTTACTAGGTAAGTGTCTACAGGGTTGCAGCTTTTATCAGGAAACGTGGATGACAGGATCATTTTGTCCGGCTATGACACTGAGGTAGTTTCTGTCTGTTCTCATATCATTTTAAGTGGATCATTTTAAGTGGATCTTTAAGTGGACTACACCAGTGTAGTCACACCAACCATAAGAAAGTTTTCACTAACCCTTGTTAGAATGATAGCTTCCCCAGACTGACCTCAAACAATGTGCTTGTTTTTAACATATCCTGATCCTCTTCATCAGGTTCTGTGTGACAAAAAGCAAGTGAGAGTGGACCGAGGAGTAAATTGTGTGTTTCACTCCATCCATCCTAGTGACAGTCATGGGTGCAACCCATCATAGCACTTTGCTGAGTGTAATCTGACTATCTGTTGCAGCCTTCTCTCACACTCCATCCAAAGACTCTGACAACACAAGTTTCATGACTCCATCTTTCTCCCTCCACTCCATTTGAACCTTCATAACATCTTGCCCAGTAAAGAGATATGGAAGTGTCAAAAGCTTCTCTCCCCCCCCCCCATATTTTTAAAGTTTACCTCATACACATATGAGAGGCAGCACTGTGTAGTGGATGGAGTACTAGAATCAGGAGAACTGGGTTCAAATCCCCACTCAGCCATGGGGTGGTGATAGCACAAGTAAAACCACCCCTTAAATATCTCACATTCCTCAGAAACCCTATTGGTGTTGCCAAAAGTTAGATTTGGCTTGACAGTGTGTAATACACAATACACGTATTGTACTAATAAGGATTTGGCATTTTTGATGGGGTCAATGGTGTAGTTATGTTGCTTGTGAAGAAAAGGGCTAAAAATGAAATGTTTCTATATTGAATTTTTTTGTAACCTCACTCTGAATACATTTACTTGAGCCAGGCTTAAAAATGTAAGGAATTCTTTTGGTGAAGAACAGAAGTGTGATGAAGCAGGATGGATTTGGTAACCCAATTTACCTGTGATCATTCTGTGTCTAACAAGTTTTGTCATTGTTATTGAGCCCATTCTAGTTTGTTTTTCTGTCACAAGAATACTAAAGCTAGCCAACAAAACAAAACATATTTTATATTATAGTGAAATATATTTATATTTTCAAATTTAATTTTATGGGGTTTTTTAAAAATGTAATCTACAAACAAAATCCAGAAATCAAGACAGGATAATACCTTCAAAATGTCCATCTGGATGAAGAGTTCTGAGGACTCAGAATCTCACCTTTTGTTGTCAATTTAGTGGTCTGATAATGGTACTACCTGATTGCAATTTGGGATTTTGTTATGCATCATGTCACTTAGATAAATAAACATCTTGTTATGTAATGTAGGCGGGGTATAAATCAAATAAATAAATAAATAAATAAATAAATAAATAAATAAATAAATAAATAAATAAATAAATAAATAATGTAGAACACAGCAGGCACCACATGACAGGCAAAACAAAAATCAGACACCAACTATCACTCTTGAAAAAAGTAAATGCTCCTATGAGTCTCGTGGCGCAGTGGTTAAACCACTGTACTGCAGCCCAAACTATGCTCACAACCTGGGGTTCAATCCCAGGTAGCTGGCTCCAGGTTGACTCAGCCTTCTATCCTTCCAAGGTGGGTAAAATGAGTACCCAGCTTGCTGGGGGGGGGCAATGTGTAGCCTGTATAATTAACTTGTAAACCACCCAGAGAGTGCTTGAAGCCGCACGCTTTGCTTTGCTTTATGAGTGGTACAAAAAGTATTCAGGAATGTACGTTAGCTGTCCAGTTGCCACAGAACATTTTAAGCTAGAGATAAAAAGCGAACTTTGGTTTGAATAGGAACTGATGTTTTTGCTTTCAACATTTCTATATTCAGTATTTCCTGAAAATGTGAGCTGTGGTGTTTCACATTTAACAGACATATCCTTATATATTGCAGATATATTCCTTTGTGATATTACATTGCACAAATACTGAAACAGATGTCCTGTGTTCTGAGTGGGGGCACTCTGTGTGTTAAGTGCTGCAAAGTCATGTTCAGTTTATAGTGACCTTAATAGGGTTTTCAGTGTGAGATGTACTTACCGCCAATTCCGGGACTCTAATGACAGATCTCTACTTCTAAGATACTTTGACCTTAAAAAACAACTCCAACAACTTATCCAGAAAAAGAAAGAAGACCTTTCATTTTCCCAGTGGGAACAGCTATACCAAGCCACAATCCATAATAAATCTAAACTCTTCTGGTCTATAATATCTGGGTCCTCTCACAAAGCTGATCCAGAGGCTTCCACAGTTTCATCACTGGAGTGGCTTCGACACTTCTCAGCTCTCTTCTATGAAAGACAAACTGATGTTCCAAACTTTTTAGATCCCCCATTGACCGCCTTACCCAACTGGCCCCTGACCACACCCGACGAAGTCCGTGAGTTAATTTCTCAACCCAAAATGGAAAAGCCCCTGGCCCCGATGCCATCTCAGCTGAAATGCTAAAGCATGGCTCGGACTTTTGGGCCCCCCTTCTTGCTTCCACCTTTTCAGTGGCTGACCAAACTGGCTTAATGCCAGAAGCATGGACGAATGCCATTATAACTCCCATCTTCAAGAAGGGAGACCGTTCACTCCCCTCCAGCTATAGGCCAATTAGTCTCTTGTCCATCATCGGGAAACTCTATGCAAAGCATCTAATGGCCAAACTTGCCTCCTGGATGGTACAGTCCAAAATCCCTGGGCCTGAACAAATCGGGTTCACTAAAGGGAAGTCAACTACAGACCACTGTCTGGTTCTCTATCATCTGGCCAACAAATATTCACAGAAGCCAAATTGCAAACTCTACACTGCTTTCCTGGATCTGAAGGGAGCTTTTGATTCTATTGACAGAGATCTTCTCTGGACCAAACTAAACAAACTGAACATTGATCCAAGGCTGCTCTTCCTCATTAAAAGACTGCATACTTCTACAACATGCCAAGTCAAGTGCTCCCCCACTGGAATACTAACATCAAAGATCCCGGTTAATAAAGGCGTCAAACAGGGCTGCATCCTAGCGCCCGCTTTATTTAACCTGTTCCTCAATGATATGGCTCCATTCTTGGCTGAAATAGATGCTCACTCTCCTAAAATCGGCTCCCTACAAGTCCCTCTGCTCCTTTACGCGGATGATGCCGTTCTAATTTCCCGCACCCGTGTGGGTTTGAAACGCCTACTTACCAGGTGCCTCGAATATCTCAACCAAAACAAGCTTCTACTAAACTGCGAAAAATCAAAAATTCTTGTTTTCTCCAAATCCTGGCGACCCTTAAAATGGGCAATCAACGGAAACATAATAGAACAGGTTAAGCATTACAAATACCTTGGTATCAACTTTCAATATAACCTATTTTGGACACAACACCGTAATTCTGTTACAAATCTAGCCACTTCCAGCGCCTTTGCAGTCTCCCGGTTTTTCTACAATACTGGCAACCAACTCATCCCTGCAGCCTTAAAGGTCTTTAACGCTAAAGTTCAGGCCCAAATTTTATATGGTTGCCCTATATGGATCAGCTCATTCGACCATTCTATTGAGTGTATCCAGTCAAAATTTCTTCGCAAAATATTAGGGCTGCCTAATTGCGTTCCTTACGCTGCTCTTTGCCTGGAAACTGGACAGACTTCAATCGAATCTAGAGCCTGGTTGATTACCTTCAAATACTGGCTGAGACTTCATAACGACCCTGATCCAAATAGTCTCATTTTTAAATTACTTCAAGATTTGTCCCCCTCCAACTGGCTTGCCATCATCGAGAAAAAAATTAGTACTTTGGGTCTATGCTTGGACTCTTTTTATATGCTGTCTGCCTCTGAAACGTTTCAAATAATTAAACGAAGAGTCCTGGATATTGAGCAACAAAATCTTTATAATGCGGCTAACAAGACTTGTTCACCAGCGAAATTGTCTCTTCCTTGCAAATTTGGACATATAGCTTCATATCTTTCTGCACTAAGTAACCCCCAGCACCGGAGGGTGTTCTCATTGGCCCGGTTTAATGTGATGCCATCTGCAGTCCTGACTGGCAGATTTTTAAGGACCCCCCACGCAGATAGGCTCTGTTCATGCAAACAAAATTGTATCGATTCAATCTCCCATATCCTATTAGGGTGTCCCAAGTATACTGCCCCTCGTATCCAACTTTTAGAACCAATTTTAAAAAACAAATCAGGCCTCTCCGAAGCTGATAAAGTTTATTTTATGTTGAGTGACTCTCTACAGGATGTATCTGCGAACGTAGCATCCTTTCTACACTATGTTATAACCTTGTGCAACAAAGACCAGCAAACTGCACTCCTCTTTTAATTTTCCTTTTATACGTTGTCTTGTCTATGCCAATAAAGGTCTGATTGATTGAGATGTATAAGGAGTGGTTTTACCAGTGCCCCCTGCCTGCGAGTTTCAATGGCTGAGCGGGGATTTTAACTCAGGTCTCTTGATCCTAATCTGTCATTCCATCATACTGGTTCTTGGGGACATTGACCCTACTGAAATGGTCACTTGCCAATGGCTGTGTTGGGTGGAACTGATGGACTGAAATATGTGGTGGGTGAAAGATTTTCCTACCTAGATTTATGGCTTCGTGCCTAGTTTGAGATCTGTCTAACTGCTCCTTTGTGGTTTGTACCCATCATCCCTTGGTGCTCCGAATAGATGTGAGGGCAAACTGTAGCCAACGGGCCATATGAGCACTCAGGAGACATTTTTGCAACCCCTGAGCCACCTCATATCCCCTAAGTTCCAGATAGCTAATGATGATGATAATGATGATGATAATGATCACTACAATCATCATTGATAAGCAACAATCAACTTGTGGATTAAATTAGGTTGTCTTCAGGTTGAAATTGAGCAATTCATCTGTCTAATTCAAGACCAAGTTATTTGCACTTGATACCATCAGAAAATAATTATGTAGTATTGTGTAAGTGAAATAAGTATGTAGGGTGCATCATAAACTGAAAGGAATTCTTAATCATGTCCTAACTGGATGCCCTACGACAGCATCAACAGATTGTATGTGCAGGCATACCTAAGTTGCAAAGATAATTTTTCAGCTGTTGACTAAATCTTACAGATTACTCACATCTTTTCATTCATATTATAAATTCCAATCACCTCCAGTTTTAGAAAATGAAAGTGCAATACTATACTGGGATAAACAAGATATCCCATATAAAATAATATGATTTTAATTAGCCAAATGTGATACTTCTGGACAAGTACAAAGAAAAACATACTGCATAGGAGTTGGCATTCCATCAATATGCAACCTCAAAAGTAGATGAAGTACGCAAATTGCAAAGTATCAAATATTAAGAATTTTTTTTTTTTGAAAGAATGTGGAAGCATGATCAGGTAATCATCCTGCCTATTTCTATTTCAGCAGAGTCCTTCCAAAATCATTGATAGTGAATTAAAAACAATTGCCAATAGCTGCTAATTTGCATCCTGAAATCCAAATACCAGCAATTTTGCTAACATGTCGTCTCACCTGTAGAATTTTAGGACTTGGTTCCTAATTTTAAGCTTGGCTCTTTGGTCAATCCCCAAGCATAAGGAATGCTGAAAAATAATAACAAAAATATACTACTATAAGGAAAAATTGATCTACTTTGTTTTTAAAACATCTCTTAACTACCCCACCCCAAAAATGAAGCCAACAGTGCCCTTTGGGCATTTCTTCTTTGGCTTTTTAAAAAGAGGGTGTGACAACCCCAGACCTACTGGGATATGCCACAGTTTCACTAAGCTGCCACCAACCATTCCCTATAAGAAGTCACACAGACCAGGGATGGATTTTTAACAAATAAAGGAATAAGGTTTATTTAAACAACACACAGGGAAAATAAAAGGATCAAGTGAATAAGATACAGTAACGTGGCTTAGTCTCAATCATACATACACACAGTTTGGTTCACACAGAACACTTAACTTGAAGCACAGACCCTGAACCTATCAGTTCTGGCTAACCATACAGACACCTGAACCTATCAGGTTGGTACTGACTGACACACAGTAGTACCCTGTCTGACACACAGACTCCCACTCAAGCTTCTTCTCTCAGCTCTTCTCCAGCTTCTCCACACACGCTCCACATATATATACAGTACAGCCCCTCCTCCTGATGTCCCGCCTTCCACTCCCCATAGGATGGAACTTTCCCTCCAAACCCATGACAGACAGGTAACATCAGTGCTGTATGTAACACCTCCCCTCTTTATAAGTTGTTTTGTAGGGGGAAAGCTAAGGTGCTCTTCACCAAAAAACAACCTGGACCCAAAACAAACAAAAACAGTCATATAATAACATACAATACCATACTTACTTATACTTACACTCTATTAGGCATTTAAACATTTACCATTAACAATACATCAAGTTACCTTTATTTATACAAACCAACATGTTTAATAAACAGACACATTTGACCTTTTGTCATCAAAATATATACATAGTCCATGTTTCTTTCGCCGTCTTCATTCTTCAGGTCTTCTTGACAAGGCGTCAGCAACACAGTTCACTGACCCTCTGACCACCTTCACTTCAAAGTCATAGTCTTGCAGATTTAAAGCCCACCTCATAAGTTTACTATTGTGGGTTTTCATTGTCTTTAACCATTGCAGTGGTGAATGGTCAGTGCACAGAATAAAATGTCTTCCCCAGATGTAAGGCTTGGCCTTCTGGATCGCGTAGACTATGGCCAGGCACTCCTTTTCCACGGTTGCCAGATGTCTCTCACCTTTCTGGAGTTTCCTACTCAGGTAGGACACTGGATGCTGGTCACCATTCTCATCCTCCTGGCAAAGAACTGCTCCTACCCCGCTGTTAGACGCATCGGTGTAGATGATGAACTCCCGGTCGAAGTCTGGAGCACGCAGCACTGGATAGTTGATGAGCGCCTGCTTCAACCTCTGGAACGCCTCCTCACAGTCGCTGGTCCACGGGATGCGGTCATCAGCCTTCTTCCTCGTCAGATCGGTCAGCGGAGCCGCAATCTCGCTAAACCTCGGGATGAACTTTCTGTAGTAGCCCACCAACCCAAGAAATGATTTGACTTTTCTCTTGGTGTTGGGCCTGGGCCAATCACGAACTGCTTCTATCTTGGCCTCGAGGGGTTTTATCACTCCTCCCCCTACTATGTGACCCAAGTATTTATTTCTGGTCTACCCAGCTGCAGTTTGTTCTCTTTGCAGGGCCTGGGCCAAAGCACTCCCTCCCCTGGGTTAAAGTGCCTCTCCCTGCCTTCCTGGTCATCCCAAGCTTTCTTTCTGACCTTTTGAGCTTGCAGGGTCTCTGCTGCCAGCTCTAGGTTTCTCTTTAGGTCATTCCTTAAAGAGTCTATATATGTCACAACGTCTTGTGGGTCATCCTGGGTGATCTGCTCCCAATTTTGTTGGATTAAATCAAGGGGCCCTTTCACCCTTCTCCCAAATAAAAGTTCAAATGGACTGAACCCGGTACTGGCTTGTGGCACTGATCGATAAGCAAACAAAAGGGATTGCAGCTTCTGGTCCCAATTGTTTGGATTCTCTGCCAAGTAAGCCCTAATCATGCGCATTAGAGTCCCATTGAACTTCTCAGTTAACCCATTACTTTCAGGGTGATAGGCAGTGGTTTCCTTGTGCTTAATTCCACAGATTTGCCATAAGCGTTTCATGAGCTTCGCTGTGAACGATGCGCCCAAATCTGTGATTATTTCTGAGGCAAATCCCATCCTGGACATATACCCCACCAAGGCATCTGCCACTGTGTTAGTTTCAATGTTAGACAAGGGTATGGCTTCAGGGTACCTCGTGGCATGGTCCACAATGGTGAGAATAAATCTGTTCCCCCTCTTTGTGGCCTTGGGCAAAGGTCCCACAATATCCACCCCTATGCATTTGAACGGAGTGTCAATCACAGGCAAAGGGCACAACTTTGCTTTGGTCCTGTCGCGGTTATTCCCCTGCCTTTGACACACATCACATTGTTTACAGAACTCCCTGATCTGCTTCCCTATGTCAGGCCAGTAAAAATTCTGTGTGATTCTCTGCTGTGTTTTGTTCACCCCTAAGTGCGCAGCAAACATGTCAGAGTGCCCCCTTTGTAAGATCATGGGGCGATACTTTTCAGGTACCACTAGCTGACTTCGGATCCCATCTCCCCCTTTTGAGATATTCCTCAGGGTCTCTCTATACAAAATCCCCTTTTTCTCTAGAAATCTCACTGGGGTTTCAGGTGTTAGCTGGGCGTCAGTCACCTGTTCAAAACACTTTTGGAGAGTGGCGTCTGCCTTTTGCTCTTGGCCAAATCGGCTGTCTGTGGTTAAGGTTTCCACCACAGCTTCTGAACTCCCCTCTGCTTCCGTCTCTGGCTCATCAGTACCCCCCTGAACTGTCCCCGTGGTGGCTTGTGAACGTGTAATCACTAGCACCCGTTTCACATGTTCAGCCAGGTCATTTCCCACGAGCACGGCTGCTGGCAGAGTCGATGAAATCACTAGCCGCCAAACTCCCCTCCAGCCTTGAAAGTTCACAGGTACCTCCGCTACTGGCAGTGAGATCACCTGCCCCTCAATCCCTGCCACCTTCATGCTCTCATTTGGGATTATATATTCCCTAGGAATAATATCTGGATGGCACAGGGTCACCTGGGAACAAGTGTCCCTCAGCCCCCGATACTGATGGTCAAGTATTCCTACGTCCACCCCTGCGGTTTCAAACAACTGAGAATCTGTTCTCACGAGCAAGCAGCGCTTGACCTCCACAAGAGGACCATTTTCCTCAGCCTGATCAGCAGATGTAACTGTTCCAGATTGAGTAGCCATGGCAACAGGCTCCCTCAGTGACAAGGGGCTTTGCTCTTTCTGGACACAGAACACAGCTTTTGGCTTGGTTCCACTCGAATCCTGAGGCACAATTCCTTTTAGCTGCTTTAATTTCTCACACTCTGAGATCAGATGGCCCTTTCCCTGACAGAAATAACATTTTCTGCTATATTTTAAGTCTTTCTCATCTTGTTTTGGTTTTCCCTCCAAAATCTGAGGTCTTGGTTTCATGTCTGAGGGCTTCCCTTCACCATGGGCCCCTCCCCCTTGCTGGCTTTTCCCTGGTCCCTGAGAGTACTTGCTGTAGGTTTCTTTAGGTTTCCCCATCGATTTCCCCTCACCCAAGGGCTTTCTTATTTGGGAAATAAAATCTGCGATCTCGGCTGCTTCTGCCACAGATTTCGGTTTCCTTTCCCTCACCTGGAATTTCAGTTCCCCATGCAGGACTGAATAGAACTGTTCCAGCGCTATCAAGTCTTTGAGCTGCTGAAAGGTCTCTGTCCCCTCCTGAGATAGCCATTTCTCTAGCAGCCTCACCAATTGGGCCCCCACTTGGGTAAAAGTCTGCTCTGGTTTCTTGGTGAGTGACCTGAATCTCTGCCTCAGCTGTTCCGCATTTATCCCATGTCTGGCAAACACCAGTTTTTTAAACTCTGCAAAATCTTTCATCAGTTCCTGTGGCATCTCTGCATAAACTTCTGCCAGGCTGCCACTGATTAAAGATCGCATGATGGTCATCTTCTCAGTTTCCCTTACTGAGAAGTCCACAAACGCTCTTTCCACTAGGGAAAAGAACACTTCAGGACAATCTCCCTTGTGGTACACAGGGAATTTCTTCAGGTCAGCTTTAGACAATTGGCCCCCCTCAGAATCCCTATTGTTATTATTGTTCTGATTCATCAGTTCCAATTTTCTTAACTCAAATGCCATTTTCTCTCTCTCCAATGCCAATTCAAATTGTCTTTGTTTCTCCCTTTCCTGCATTTTAAATTGCCTCATCCTCAGTTCATGCTGTTGGGCTATGAGCATTTTTTTGAGTTCTGGGTTCTGTTCTCCCGTGCTGTCATCCTGCACTGAGCCAAATTCATCCTCAGAACCTTGGTCTACCTGGGGGTCTTTCACTTCACCCATTTCTGCCATTTGGCTTCGAGTCAAGGGCATAATCCCCCCCCCCCAGAACAGGCTGCTTTCAAAAGTCAAGCCTCAAAATAAAGCGACCACTTTTTTTTTCTTGCCTCAGAACCAGCTTTCTATAGATTACTGCTGTTCTTCAGCACTAACTTGCAACAGTTGCGAGCCAGAGTCTACCCCCCTCTGCTAGGCCTCTCAGCAGGCAGGCTAGATCACTGCTACTACACAGTTTTGCCTCAGCTTTTTTCCCGCCAAAACAGGCTGCCTCAGAGCTCCCTAATCTAGCCCCCAGTTGGCACGTTCTTCCACTAGCGCACCTCCCCGTGAGGTACACCTAGAAGATTACCTACGCGCCTCAGATTGTCCCTGACTAGACCCCCCTTGCTCTGGGCACACTTGCCAAGGCTTTGCTGTACCACTGGACAACTGGACCAGTCGTATCCCACACGCTGGACACCAATCAATGTGACAACCCCAGACCTACTGGGATATGCCACAGTTTCACTAAGCTGCCACCAACCATTCCCTATAAGAAGTCACACAGACCAGGGATGGATTTTTAACAAATAAAGGAATAAGGTTTATTTAAACAACACACAGGGAAAATAAAAGGATCAAGTGAATAAGATACAGTAACGTGGCTTAGTCTCAATCATACATACACACAGTTTGGTTCACACAGAACACTTAACTTGAAGCACAGACCCTGAACCTATCAGTTCTGGCTAACCATACAGACACCTGAACCTATCAGGTTGGTACTGACTGACACACAGTAGTACCCTGTCTGACACACAGACTCCCACTCAAGCTTCTTCTCTCAGCTCTTCTCCAGCTTCTCCACACACGCTCCACATATATATACAGTACAGCCCCTCCTCCTGATGTCCCGCCTTCCACTCCCCATAGGATGGAACTTTCCCTCCAAACCCATGACAGACAGGTAACATCAGTGCTGTATGTAACAGAGGGTTCTTCTGGGCTGTTTATGCGGTTGGTGCAAAATCCGGAGCTGGAGTCCCGAAGGCAGCATGTGTCGTTCTGCCAACTCCTGCGACATTGCTGGAACCAGTTGTATTGGCTCTTGCCTTTCCATTGGACCATTTCAGCAATGTGGAGAGGGGGGATCTGCTCCTTGAGTAACAGCGTATCCTCCATATTACCTTACCCGGGCTTCATGCTCTGGAGAGGACACTCCTCGATTCAGAGCATGTTACCATAGTCTCTCGAGACTGAAGGATGCCTATGCTATGCTATGCATCCTATAGTAGCCCTCAAGCCTTTAGATCTCATCTAGGCCTTCAGAAGACAATACTGTAGTACAAATTGGTCTTCAGATCTTCTTAGTGAACTGTTTTGTTGAAAAGATAGGTAGGAAACCAGTCCTCTGAACTACCATTGTATTAAACATTTGCATCAGTTCTTAGAATAATTAAACACATTGTAAATTGTTAGTCTGGAGAATAGACTTCTAGCCACCTCCCACCAAACTGTTTTGTGCTGTGTTCTGTTCAATGTGCTTTTTTACAATAGCTCATTACCATATTACATTAAAATGTGCTTGCTCTTGTTATCATTCCTGTTCAGTTGTTTTTAATTTCTCATGCTTACATGGTTTGTGCTCAGTTCTTTTCAAAAATTAATGAACTTTTTCTAGGTGAAAATATGCAACCTGCCTTCTTGCTAGCCTGTAAACTGCATTCTTTCTTTCAGATCATTTACATTACTAAATCAGGAAAATTAAGACAAAACGATGCTGTCAAATATGTTTTATAATATAATAAATATATATGTTGCTGCAATTTATTTGGGAAATTGTAGCTGACATTAGCTTGGTGAGTTGTTGGTTGTTGTTTTTTTTAAATTGAAGTTGACCTTAAAGAGTTTTCTTGATAAAAGTGGCATTCTCCCCATGTGGTGATTTCTGCTTTATGAGTCATCTTCACACACTTACGCAGTAAAGTGTAGTTGTAAGCAAATGACGTGTTTTGCTGATTTTTTTTAAAACTTGCACCATATAGCTTAATATAAAACCTGTCACCATGCATAGAGAGGTAGCATCCTAATTCATAACCACCTTAAGCGGTATGAAAAATAGGTTTTCCAGTTGACATTTCTTGCCATAATCATGGAAAACACTGAAGTGCTTTCCATGAAAATTTGCCTCCCCCTCCCCCTTAATCTTCTAGAACACTAACTATCTGGATTAGTCATAAGAACAATGTAGGGCTGGAAGTTAAACAGGCGTGCTATAGTGCAGGAATAGTCAATAGCTGTATTTTGTTGGACTGCTGTATTTTCAGGACATATGTGTCTCACTGATTGCTGGTGTCCACCAGGAAAATGGGCAATTGCCTGAAGGCTGGTAGGAACAATGGCACCCATTGGCCAGTGAGCATGCAGAGAGACTCCTCTGTATGTACTTGCAGGACTGAGCACAAAATTGATCAAGGTTGTTGTGACTGTTCCGTCTCCCCCATGTTAATACTCGTAATACTTAAGCAGCAGCATTGTCGTCGTCCTCATTGTTCATACTCAGAACACCCGGACCATTTTAGTTCATAAGGCTGGGAGCAAACGGTGGGATTAGCCATTATTAGTGCAAGGAGAAGAGGAATTGGGGTTTTGGAGGGCAGGTTAAGGACTGTTGCTGTGGCAACAGTAAAGTAGAGGAGAAACCAGTGTAGGTACATGAGCGAATATGGGAAAGATAACCACTGTACCACTACTACCACCACACCCACCACCACAACAATGAGCCACCAGTCTAGAGAGGAAAGCAGGACCTGCAGGAAGTGCAATGACCATGACTATTGCTCCTCCTGTTTTCAATATTTGACTGAAACCTAAACCCATGGAAAATGAAAGTGCAATACTGTCCTGGGATAAGCAAGTTATCACATGCAAAATAAGATGACTTCAATTAGTCAAATATTATATTTCTGGATGATCACAAAGGTTCCTAACATAAACCCACGGTAAAACTGAGAGGGAAGGGAAGGGAACTTTGTCACTAGGCAGCGAGGGAAGCTTACCTGTGACATTTGCCTCTTCTTCTTCTATAGTAATAGTTACACGTTTCTGAATCATTCCCTCTAAATAACCATGCACTAACTTAGGGACTTTTAATGGAATGAAAATAGACGTAGTCATTGTGAATATAGAAAGGGAGCCTGTGGAGACAATTCTGTTAGGAGTTATTTTTGTTTTTAAAGCCTGAGTCTTTTCCAACTGCAATATTTATTAGCAAACGTCTCCAAGCTGCTTCAGACACTGTGCCTCTGATGCAGAATGCAGACAAGTGTTCATATCAGAATGCCGCTTGCATAATCTGAAATAAAAGTAACTCCTGGAGAATGTGGTAGTTTTAGGGATTTGGTACTGATTTCCACAAGCAAGGAGAATGCATTCAGGATAAAGACATTCCTGGTTATTAGTTACTAATTGCTAGATGTTTGGCACCCTAACTGTTATATTTTAATGTGAGCTTTCGCAGATCAAATCCTGGACCAGCTACATGTTATGCTACAGCTCTGAATAACCAATCTCTAATCACTCCTTCTCCCCTGGATTTCTTCCTTGGATGGGTGCTAAAGGTTGCATTATAGAACTAAATAGGTGAACCACTGCTTGCATTTGAATTTGTATTACAGAAGGAATATAAAAAGTTGATATATATTGCTCCATCCAGCCCAATGTTGTTTATACCTTAGAACCTTTGGATCTCCAGATGTTGGTGAATTACTACTCTCAGCCTACTTTCTGAATGATCAGACTAATTGGTGTCTGTTAGAACTTGGAGTTCAACAACATCAAGTTGCCCAGGTGAAGTCTGCATGAATAGGTCCTTTCCAGTCCCCCCATCCCCCCCCCGGACATATTGGGGATGAAACCTGTATGGATAACATGGGGCCTAACAGCTGAGCTAAAACTGAAGGGAACTGGAAGAAAGGGAGTGCTTAATTGTTGTTTTGCCAGACATGGTTCCCCTAAAACTTCCTCTTATGGTATTTATATTTTGCAAGCATGGATTTGGAATGATTATGTAAGGGGCCTATTACAATTGGTAAGTGGCTGACAGGTGCAATAGTAAGCTTTTCTTTCCCTGCTCTCATGAAAAGTGCTCCTCGGGGTTCCTTTGCAAGGAAAAAAGGAGCTACCAGAGTATCGTGACATGTGGCTGCAGTGTAACTTGTAGTTTGCCCCTAAACTGTGTCAATTTAACAACTAAACTTGCTCCTTCATCCAAGCAGATCTGATTCTTTATGGATCTTGCCTTTACTGATACAGATGTTTATAACTAAATGGTTAGAATCATTGTATAAGGTTGCAAATGATGCTCTAATGAAATGAAATTTCTCCACTAAGAGAATTCAGACTGCAGTCACTGCTGTGCTATTTGTCACATGCTATATACAGGAGCAAAATATTCCCCTGAGAGACATAGCCAGAAAAAGCTCTTCAAGGCCCAAAGTCTCATCACAGTCTTAAATAACTTAAATGTTCCACTCTCTCTCTCTACAGCCCCAAAAACAAATATATTGGAAAGCCAGTGCATTCAAAATGAACAGATTACATGGGATTTCTTCAACTATACTGGGATCAGGACAGAGTTTTCTTTTGGAAAAAATTACACCTGTTTGTTCTTTACTGATGTGATCATTAACATCTTCAGTGTCTGAAAATCTTGATTACAATGTAGCTTGTTACAGAAAATATTGCTTTAGAATTATAACAACTGCTTCTTTCACTGTTACTCAGAAGATCTGTGGAGAAAAGAAGGGAAAATCTATGCCATTGAGCACAAGATTTCTGCATTGGGACTCCTGGAGGACCAGTAAGCTACTGTCTCCATGTTTCTAATTAGTGATGGACATCTGCTACAGGAACGTGGAAAGATGGCTTACCTTTACTAAATCCCTGATAGGGTCTGCTCCTGTTGCTTTCCAGTTCTTTGTAGCTTGCACTGAGTTCATTTTGTACAAGCAGAAACAGGCAGAATTAAACAGTCATGGTCAAAGAAAGCCAAGCAAGACCCTGGTACTTCTGGCCAAGGGAAACAGGTAGGTATCATCCTTTCACTGGCAGGTGAATATATTTCTTCCTGCCAGCCTAGCAGTTTGAAAGCATGTAAAAATGCGAGTAGATAAATAGATATCCTCTTGGTGGGAAGGTAACAGCATTCTGTGTCTAGTCACGCTGGCCACGTGACCACGGAAACTGTCTTCAGAAAAACACTTGCTCTATGGCTTGGAAATGGGGATGAGCACTCTCCCCTAGAGTCGGACATGACTGGACTAAATGTCAAGGGGAACCTTTACCTTTACGTTTAAATATATTTCTACCAAGGGAGGCCTTCAGCATGGTCATTTGTTGAAGACAGTTTAACCATTTGTGTACAGCCTTTTAGTAGTATCATTCCAGTGACAGAAGTGCTTTGGCCACTGGGACCAGGAGGGGAATAAATGACTCTGCACTGGCACCCTCAGCATTTTTTGTGGAGAACTGGGAAAGTCTCTGGAAGGTGGAGTGTTTCAAGGGGGAAGGGTTGATGATGAAGTCTCAGCATGCTAGCATACGTCTTCCATCTTTTACTCAGTGCAGCTGTGTTTCTAATTCTGTTTCTGGTTGATTTGTTTGTACCCTAAAGTTTCTACTGACTTTTTAAAAACCTGTCAGTTAGTTACACTGCCATAAATGCAATGGCCTAAATCACTGAGGCAAATTACCTCCAGTTAATGAGTTGACACTTGTAACTCATTATACAGCAACTCATGTAACTAAAAAGCAAAGCAAAGTGTGCTGCTTATATACCGCCCCATAGTGCTCCAAGGACTCTCTGGGCGGTTTATAAGTAAATTATGCAGGCTACATATTGTCCCCCTCCAGCAAGCTGGGTACTCATTTTACCGACCTCAGAAGGATAGAAGCCAACCTTGAGTCGGCTACCTGGGATTGAACCCCAGATTGTGAGCACAGTTTTGGATGCAGTACAGCAGTTTAACCACTGCACCACAAGGCTCTGAACTAGCATATGATGAAGGATACAAGTGGTGACTTTCAAACTAATGGCAATCTGCCATAGCACATTATGCCATTGCACTTACAGCAGCATCACTGATCACTAGGATGTTAGCCTCTCTATCTGAGTATTCTTAATTGTTTTAAGGATTCTAATGGCAATTAAGGTGTGGGCTGTGGACCCAGGAGAAGAGTCAACTGAGATCTCCCAGACCATGTGTGACTAATGGAGTTATCTACCCTGCCCCCACCCCAGTTTGGCTCTGAGGAAGATGCATACTTCCAAAAGCACCACCAGAAGGAGGGCCTGGTATAATCCATTTTTGAGTACTTTATACCTAGAAAACCTTGAAAGGGTTGCCAAAAACAATATGATTATTAATTAATTGCCCAGAGTGCTTCTTCTACTACTTCTTGGTAGAAAGGGCATAAAATAAACAAGACATTGCAAGAGTACAACACCTCCAAGGTTTCTTGATTTCTGTCCCACTATAACTGGTAAGAACAAATTCCTGAGGCAAGGGAATTTAATTGATTATCTGTATATTACTTTGAATAATGCTATTTTTACCAGTTATTAAAGAGAGAAGCATACATTTCTTGAAGAAGATGAACTTCCAGCTTGAACCTCAGTAGGAAATGTGTGAACACAGGTTATTAGAGCATCCTGCAAAGCATGTTACACCCCTTGTCCTTCAAACAATTGTTCTTTGCTATTTGGCTACTCAGAATTCCTGGTCCCTGTTTTGAAAGACAAAGATTTTTCTAAAAGCTTAGTAATGTTGGTGCCACCTATAGGAGAAGATTAAACATTTGGCACAATGCTACTTAAGTACTAGAGATGTGTGTGGCTTCGCAATTCAATCTGGAAGCCAGTTCAGTTCTTTGAACTAAGCCTCAGTTTAGTGCAGAGAGATGCAGATCCTGTACAAATTTGTCCAAGCTCCAAATCTGGATCTGTTGAGAAGTTTGGATTGTTAGTTCTCCTGTTGACTTGCATAAAAAAATAAAATAAAATAAAAATGCCTACAACTTCTTCTTCTTCTTCTTCTTCTTCTTCTTCTTCTTCTTCTTCTTCTTCTTCTTCTTCTTCTTCTTCTTGCATTGATTTAAGTAGGATTTGGAGATATCATAGCATCTAATGTGTTATAGAATAATCCTGCTAAATTTTAGACAGTTGACTTCACAGTTTTTTTTGGCATTTTAAAAGTCTGCTTTTTTTAAAAAAGTACAAAAACTTAAAAACATGTAAATCTATTGATCGCTAAATCTCATGCAGCTTTTGTCCTCTCATTGTTCCCCTTGTATTGACAGCATCTTCTGATAGCCTTTAAAAAATCTCCAATTTTATAGTTGAAAAACTGCACCAAAGAAGAGCCACCTTAAATATAACAATGAAGATGGTCACATTATTCCACTGAAAGGCTGCACTGTGAAGTAGACACTAAGCAGGCAACAGGCAATGTGAGATGACCACGACCAGTAAAGAAGAACAGAGAAAATTCCCTATCTAAAGTACACAAAGACTGACACAAAATTAACAGATTTTACTACTCAGACAAACTAGGAAAGCAAAGGAAGGAATATGCAAAAGACTATTAGAATCATATCACACAGAGAGGGGGGGGATGACCTGGATTAAGTTCAGACTATATTCAGCACAACTATAATCAGCACAAAGTTGCTGAACTTCCTGAAAGAACGGTGAAGAGCTGTAAGAGATAGCACAATATATGATTTTACTGTAATGGCAGAGTGGTGATGAGTGTTACCTCAGATTTCATCTTAGAGCAGCCCATGAGTAAAGCCAGTTCTCCTCACCCCACTACTTTCTTAGAGACACATTTTCCTGTGCATTTTAGATGTCTGAGTCTCCAGATCAATACAAAGCATTTCAGACATTTTAATTTCACTGTAAATTCAAATCTGAAGTGAATCAAATCAATTCAATCTGGATTTCATAGGAATAATTGGACCTTGGCCATTTTTTTTTAGAATTTGGGATTTAGCCCCAGCTGGTGCACTGCACTACTAATTATCACCAGTAGATTGCTCAAATGCCTGGCTTCTGTCCTTCTAGTGGGAAGTCTTCTTTTAATTAAAATAAATTGTTATTTAATTTTGGCTGGATTTTAGATAGCTAATTCACCTTAATTAACGTTGCTCAAAAGACACAGGAAGTTGGTTGCTTGATTTAATCTGCCCTAACATAGACAGCATGTTCATTCTGAAAAAATCTGCAAAGATGAGGAACAAAGTGTGGGTTCCTGGAGATAAAAAGCTAAAACCAAAAAACATATTTTTCACAGGCATGACATGATAAACCATTGTTTCCATAGAGGGACACTGTGGTTTTCTTGTCCTAATTTAATTATTACTGAGCATTCAGCTTGATAGCTGAATAGCAACAGAGCAAACAGTCTCTGAGCAACAGTTTCTAAAAGCCTTTTAAATGAAAGGGAATTATATATTACTAGCACCTACATGGACACTGCTAAACCAGTGCCAGTGATACCATGAACACTACATTAGTAGCGGTGTCTGGAACAAATATACAATAGTTGATAAGTTTAGAGTTCTGTCCTAGGAATTGTCTGTCATGGGCTACCTGCCAGTGGTGGGTGATGCTAAAGCCAACAGTGCTTGGAGTCAAATCCAAAATAACTAACAATGCATAGGACCATTTTTGTTTTATTTATTTTTCTGCTATACATTCATACTCCCCACCCCACACCCCTTCCACCCCATGCCTATCCAACAGACTTCCTCAGATGGCCCCAGTGCTTTTACCAAGATCTGGAATGATTGCTTTACAGGGGGATTTTGAAAATAGGCTAAGAGCCATATGCCATGCTTGGGCTTTAGCCCTGCCATGCATTATTAGATTTATATTTTTACTGCTAATATTTCTTTTTTTTTAAAAAAAAGCTTGTAAAATGTGGTGGCTGGTGCCCATGGAGAATGGTAGGGTAGAATGACCAATGAAAAGGAAACCAAATTTAACTTCAGGTGAAGCTAACCAGTTTTTATTTGTCCCCTCCCTCCTGCCTTGCAATAACACTGCAATACAATGTAACATTCAACACATAACTGATTGTGTCTTAGCACTGATTGATGAGCTGGGAGAGAGAATCGAACCAATCGCCACCAGAGGAGTAATTGGAAACCTACACTTCTGAATTGGCATTGAAGCCTGCATTTTCAAATTCATGTTTAAGAAACAGACCTGGCACAGACATCTGCCATGGCTTTAGGGATTTCCATGTTTTTTTTTTCTGCACTAACTACAAATTGATGTGTCGTGAACTGCCGGAGAGCTTTCACACTGATGGGTCAGTATAGAAGTTGAAATAATGTATTGCAGTACAATATCCTGGAGTAACAAAAACAAAACAAAATCAAGTATCGTGGCTCCTTTGGAGTTAAGGATTAAAGATTAAAGGTGCCACAGTACTTCTGTGCTTGTTTTGGTTGTTGCAGAAATGGAGGAACACAGCTACTTCTCTGAAAACTACCTAAGGTGAGAAAATCATGCGGCATGTTAGCTGCACACTGCTATCCTGTTTATGCAGATATTTCCTGATTACAGAAGCATCTCTCACTTAGTTCTTCATGCTACAGTTGAGTATTGGGAGTCCAGTCTCCCTAACCTATTTTTTGTTCAATTATCAATGTTCGGTTTTATCCTTCACATGTCCCTTGACACTGCTTCCAAACTGCTCACAAAACCTAAGACTCTCATCTTCTAATGCAGACTTGTCTCAAGCTGCTAAATAGCTAATCTCTTGGCAAAGGTTTTATGAAAGGCGTACAATTAGTCACTCTTGTCTAGAAAAGACAAGAGACTGTTAGAAGTTCTAGAGGAAAATATACTTAATGGATGAATTGGTCTAATTGTTTTTTTCAAGTATATGTCAAGCAATTCATCAGAGTTATGGTCATAGTATGGGGGATATTCTTGTGTTTTCTTTTACAAAGAGAAAAACCTGAATAAAGTAAGAAAAAAAAATCCTGCAACTTTCTGAGGACGATACAAATCAGATATTTGCAAAGCTGAGAATGAAATTCTGACCCTGATTATGTTTTCAGGGAAGTAGCCGCGTTTATTGTGGATTACATTAGTGTGGCACAAATGTAACTTGTGGGCAGAATTCAGTTTCATAAATCATCCTGGAATGAGGATGAAGGCTGTTGATATAGTGTTGTTTAGACATTTCCTGTGTGAAATTGCAATGGGGATTGGGCTTTTTGTCTGCGTTGTGCACCCTTCCGAACCTCAGCAATGTCCCTGCCCTCAGCACTGCCTGGTTCCTTTTGAAGTTGCTCATTAAACAGGACAGACCTATTCCAATGTGGAGATCAATCTTCATTCTCCTCATTCTTGGAAACTTTGGGAGCTGGATGTGCGAGCTGTTGAAATATCATATGCCTCTCTTCTAGCTCCTGCTATTTGTCAAAGAAGGCCTCTTTTTATTTTTGTGCCCCATGGAATCCGAAAAACAAAGCCAGAAGAGCCATCCATAAAACCAACTCAGGCTGAAAGTACTAAACCAAACATTCATCGGCAATGGAGAGTCTGTGAAAGAAGATAAATGTCCACTTCCCACTCCTTCGAGTCCTGAGACGTGCACAGGTGTTGGAGTTCCTCACAAGTTTAGTATTCTAATATTGTCATCAGTGGGTTACTGTAGGGTATCTGTGGGGTCAGCAGCAAGCACCAGACTTCTAATAATTTAGAATTATTTATTGTTTTCTATTGTTAGGTATTACTATTTATCATTTTCAAGTCACTGGGAAAAGCCCCAGGGCAGAAAATGGAAGTGAAGTTTATTCCTGGTTTACTGGTCCTGCTGTACAACTCTCTGAGGAGATTACAGAGGCCTACTTCCACTGATACAGAAATGAATTTGTTGTACTCCATTCTCTTAAAATCCACTGTTTATGGGGTGCCCTTTCCTGCTTTGTACTTATAAAAGAAGGACACATCTAGAGATGGTCCTGGTTTATTTACCATCACAACCAGTATTTGGCAGTTTGCTGGCTGGCCCATTCTACTGAGTGCCCTCTCATTAGCTGTGCCCAGAGGCAGCGGAGCAGACAAGCTGGGATGCTGTTTTTGAGTCGGTGCCTGCCAGAGAGGTGAGGCACACAACCACCAAACACCTGTTGCAGCGGTAAATGAACTGGGCCAAAGTGCCAAACCAGCAAATGTATTCTCTCTCTCTCTCTCTCTCTCTCTCTCTCTCTCTCTCTCTCTCTCTCTCTCTCTCTCTCTCTCTCTATCTATCTATCTATCTATCTATCTATCTATCTATCTATCTATCTATCTATCTATCTGTACCTGCAAATGTCATTACTGGCATCCGATTCAGTGGCCAAAATGGCAGTCCCATCAACCCAGCAATGTTGGCAATCCACAGTCTAAATTACTGTTCTTGTAATCTCAACCTTGATTTGGGTCTATCCCCTGGAGCAACAGAAAATATACAGTATTGGTGCATCATCTTTACGCCTACCCTTCAAATAACTGATGGCAATAACCTATCACCTCTTATATGCTTATCTTCCAAGACTAACTACATTTAACCCCTTCAACTTTTCTTGTGAGACTTAGTCATTCAGGACCCTCTCCAACTTTGCTGCTGTCTTTTGGATTTGTTCCAATTTGTCAACATCCTCTTTAGACTGCATACCCAAAACTGAACATAGTGTAACAAGTGAGGTTTGACCAAGATGCCCTTCAAGGAAATTCAACTCCATACAGCAGACCTGAGCAACTTCTGTGGGGCTGGAAAAGTAGAGGACACGTATGGAAGGGAGGGTTGGGATCCTACTGGTTGCTCTCCCACTCCTATCTCTTTCAGTATTTCATAGAGTTTATGAACAATGACAGCATGCATACTAATTGTACATTTGTACCTAGATGGGGAAAGTTAGCTAAGGGGGGGAAAGTGAGTAAAAACAGCACAATATTTTTCCCTCCTCAGGCAGCCATAGGACTAGTTCCTATATGATCCTACCTCATTCAATTCCTCCTTACTTGATTCCTCAACATATGAATCCTCTTGATGGTGTATAAAACATATGGTGTACATGTGGAGTTCCCCATATGGAGTGCCTGCTAGTCCAATGTTCAGCCTATATTTATTGCAGACAACTTGCCAACATACTATATATGCATAAAAGCTGTAAGTGCAGACTTGTTTGTGTAATTTGGGACATTGCTTTTATAAGTTCCAGAACTGCTTGGACAGAATCTATACATACAGAGATAGAAGGTTTGTTTTTTGTTTTTTGTTTTTTGTTTTTTGGTTTGGTTTGTGTGTGTGTGTGTGTGTGTGTGTGTGTGTGTGTGTGTGTGTGTGTGTGTGTGTGTGTGTGTGTGTGTGTGTGTGTGTGTGTGTGTGTGTTTTGCAAAGGTGCACAGATTGGTGCTTTGGGAAAATAATATTGACAGACTGTGGAAATTTAGTGGATAAAAAACTCTGACTATGCAGTGGATAAAAGTTCAGGGACCTACAGAACAGAATTAGCTCCAAGTCTCCACAGCACACCACTTCTTATTGCTTAGTACTTCTGAACTTGGACTCACTAGCTCAACAATCCATTCACAGAAACAATTAGACTTCATGGTGCTAGGTGTTGCTAAGTTTTGAATTTTTGATAAGATTCTCTTTTTGCTTGTCTACAGAGGAGAATAACTACAAGTTCCTCACAGTCCACTTCTGTCTCATTAACCGGCGCTTAAAGTCTCAGTAGCTCACTCTGAGACATTTGTAGATGAAAGAATAAAAATGTTTCTTGACTTAGGCACGCATCCTTCAGTCTCGAGAGACTATGGTAACTTGCTCTGAATGGAGGTCTTGGAACAGCATCTAGTCTGGCTAAGAAGGCCAATACGAGAGTGACAATCCATTCCAAACAGAAGACAAATACAATCTGTCCCCTGTCCAGCGCTCTGATTCGGCTGGTTTCAGGACTGTCTCTTTGTCTCGGCCTGCTGAACAAGTGTCTCTTCAAATTGGGAGAGGCCGTGATGCACCGCCTGCCTCCAGGTTGAATGCTCAGATGTCAAGCTTTCCCATTTGTTGAGGTCCATTCCTAAGCCCTTCAGATCCTGCTTGCAGATATCCTTCTTTCACAGCTGTGGTCTCCCTTTGGAGTGCTTTCCCTGCACTAATTCTCCATACAGGAGATCTTTTGAAATCTGACCATCAGCCATTCTCACAACATGCCCAAGCCAACATAGACGTCAGTGTTAATGTATACATGCTAAAAATTCCAGCTCGTTCTAGGACTACTCTATTTGGAACTTTGTCCTGCCAGGTGATACCAAAAATGTGTTGGAGACAACGCATATGGAACGTGTTCAGCTTCCTCTCCTGCTGTGCACAAAGGGTCCAGAACTTACTGCAGTACAGAAGTGTACTCAGGACACAGGCTCTATAGACCTGGATCTTGGTATATGCCGTCAGCTTCTTATTAAGCCATACTCTCTTTGTGGGTCTAGAGAACATGGTAGCTGCTTTGCCAATGCCTTTATCCAGCTCGACAATTAGAGAGAAGGTGTCTGAGATGGTTGAGCCAAGGTACACGAAATCATGAACAACCTCCAATTCTTGCATAGAGATAGTAATAGAGGGAGGTGAGTCCATGCCCTGGCCCATGACTTGCGTTTTCTTCAGGCTGATTGTTACTCCAAAACCATGGCAGGCTTTACTAAAACAGTTCATAAGTTGTTGGAGATCTTCAGCAGAATGGGCAACAACAGCTGCATCATCGGCGAAGAGGAAGTCCCACATGCATTTCAGCTGGACTTTGGTCTTTGCTCTCAATCCAGAGAGATTAAAGAGCTTTCCATCTGATCTAGTCCAAAAATAGACCCCTTTTGTTGCAGTTCCATAAGCATGCTTCAGCATGACAGCAAAAAAGATCCCAAACAGGGTTGGTGCGAGGACACAGCCCTGTTTCACTCCGCTTCTGATGCCAAAGGGATCTGATGTTGAGCCATCAAAAAGTGCGGTGCCCTTCATTCCCTCATGAAAAGACCTGATGATGTTAATGATTCAAGGTGGACATCCAATCTTGGGAAGTTTTTTAAAAAGGCCATCCCTGCTAACCAAATCAAAGGCTTTTGTAAGATATATGAAGGCCACAAAGAGTGGCTGTCATTGTTCCCTACATTTCTCCTGCAACTGTCTGAGGGAAAATACCATGTCAGTGGTGGATTTATTAACTCGAAATCCACAGTGTGGTTCTGGATAGACTCTGTCTGCAAGCCTCTTCAGTACAATACAGGCAAGCAGCTGCCCATCAAAGCTGAGAAGAGAGATGCCAGGGTAGATATTGCAGTCACGCCTGTCGCCTTTGTTCTTATACAATGTGATGTTTGCATCTTTTATGTTCTGTGGTACTCCACCTTCCCTCCAACAAAGACAAAAGATTTCATACAGCTCACTGCTAATGGTCTCTTTACAGCACTTCAGCACTTCAACAGGGATGTTATCCTTCCCAGGTGCCCTGCCAGAGGTGAAAGAATCCAAGGCTGCTTTTATTTCTGCTTAAGTTGGTTTGCCAACCAGTAGTTGCAGCTATGTATTATTTATTTAGATTTATACCCCGCCCATCTAGCCCAAAGGTCTACTCTGTGCCAGATGCAAATGTAGTAATCAGAACTAAGCTCTAAGGTCTTTTTCCATGATTCCTGCACTTTTCCTTCTTTTCTTTCCAAGTTCTGGGCCGGACTCTCCCTGCCCCCAATATCCATAAAAAGGCAAAGGTTGTACATATCTCTTCCAAGGGAGAGACACAGGGCAGAGAACAAGGAGTGCATGAGAGGGAAAGAGGGAGAGGGTTGGAAGAGGAAGGGAGGGGGCAACAGCAGCAACTCTTCCCCACCCCAAATGTGTTCAATAGGCTTTAAGTCATATTTTATTACAAGGTAACCCATCTTGTGAGTTTTGGTGAAATGGGCTATAAATATAAATATCTTATAGTTCTGTCTGAAATAAATAAAAATAGAACCAGATGAATAAATTAATATTTATTATCATTGATCATAATAAATTACTTTGTAGTAATTGCATACATTATTAGTGTTTGCCTTTAGGTTCCTTAAGTTCATTGAACAGGTGAATTGACCATTTAGCTATTGAATGGCAAGTGATACAGCATTGTCACTACATACACCATATTATAATAATATAATATACTTTGTTATGTGCTGTCACAGTCACTTCAGACTTGTGACAATCCTAACAGGGTTTTTGAGGTATGTGAGATGTTGAAGAAGTGGTTTACTATTGCTATGCACACCCAGTTTGTTTCCATGGCTAAGATATGTTGCATCCCAATTCAGCAATGTATTTGCTACGCCAATCTCCATTGCCTAGCTCTGATGCCATATTTTAAGTTTCTGTACATTTTCTTATAAGTACTTGTGCTTAGGACAAATACACTTCCTAGTTTGAGACATCTTGAACATAAATATATTTATTCTTCTCTATTTGGGGCTTATGCTTGATGCCTTGTATAGGACCCAGTTACCACATGTTTTTTGCCTTCATTACAAAAGATGTTAATATAAAATCCTTTTGGACTAGCTAAATTAGCATTCCGTGCCCACAATTAGATGTGTGCAGCTTTTATAAAAGGACAGTTCTCTGATTAAAGAAAAGCTGAGCTGGGTGATTGATTTGACTGAATACAGCCCTTTATTTTATATTTTGAAAAGATTAAAGATAAATTCTGTGCCTCACCAGTCAAGTAAACAAAATTCAGGAAATAGGTATCTGCTTTAAAAGTAATCACAAAATAGTAATCTTTAATCACAAAATGATAATCTTTCATCACATCATTATCAATATCAGCAGATATCTTTTCCTTGCACCAGAAATTGATATTAACCAGTTGGAATTCCTTCCATCTCCATAATTTAAGCGAACATCTGCCTTCTTGCATTGCTCCCTTTTTTTTCTTTGTTCCTTCTGTGCCAGGACTTATAAAACAAGATACCCTAGGATTTCATTCTAAAAATCTTATATTACTGCCTTGTGGAATACTGGCCATGACAGATTCCTGCGTAATAATACTGTCTTACAGAATTCCTGCATGGTAATTGAATCCCAGGGGATTCCTTCCTGGTAACCGTATCTCTCCGGACTTCAGTTGCAATGTTTCCCAACAGGATATCCCTGGCTTCAGCAGATGACAAGTTATGAACCTTTATTACCATCTCAAAGATAGCTTAACGACATAAATAATGTGCTGTTGCATCATGCCTCTATTCTTTCATTGAGATGGGAGTATTTATCACAACATTCTTCTATATTAATTACATTTTAGAGAAAGAGATGGGATAAAAAGTTAGATCTCCCCCAGAGGATTTTGGACTGTAGGACCACTTGCATACATGAAGGAATTCCACTACTCATCCTAATATAAATGGCATGTGTTGATGGTTTTTTAAGTGATATGTGATCATATGGGTTAACCGAGCATCAGTCACTTCTCTGTTATTCCAAATACAAAGCAGTAAAGAAGAGAACGTTCAGCCTGAGCTTTTAACCACTTTTCTACAATTACAGAAGGGCTCCTGGTCACCTGAGTCCCTGCATAAGGGACACTGAAGGGTTGCTGCCACACGGTACATGCAACAGTGCCCTGTCCCCCAGCATCTTTATTGTCATAGCTATTCTTCTGTTTAAATGCATCTTGTCTAGATGTTTAACGTACAGAAAAACAAAACTATGCATGATTTTATACGAGCAAATATCAGCATACTATAAAGATTGCAAATAATAACAAAGAATAAAGAGATAAAAATTTGCATTACTTTATGAAATATAGTCAGTTCCCCTGCATCACTCTCTCCCCAATATATGCCATCTATTTTAATCCATTATGTCATGAATTGCAGAGTGAGTTGCTGTGTCGTCATCATCATCATCACTGTGTGACATCAAGACAATCTGACTTAAAGCAACCCTTTTCAGGGTTTTCAGGGTAGAGAATACTCAGAAGTGTTTTACTATTCTCTTAGTTGGGGATCATCCTGGAACTGTACAACTTGCCCAAGGTCACATAGGCTGGCTCTTCTGGGATACACAGAGGGGAACTCAACTCCCAACGTATGGGATACTTAACTCCCAAACTACTCTAATATGATCTCATATCATTTGGCAAAAATATTGAACTGGGCATCTAAAAAAGGGAACCTGCATGTTTAGAACATGCTAAACATTCTTGGAGACATAACAGAACTGTGCCAATTTCTCTTATTCTTATAGCCATAAGAATAGTATAAGAATTGCCTTTCCAGGTCAGATCAACATCCTTTTATTCCACTATTCCTTTTTCATCAGATATATGCCTCTGGAAGCTCTCAAGAAGATGAAAGCGTGGAATATTGCTCTTAAAAGTAAATAGTTGTTGTTCTGTGTCCAAGTAAGCAGCTAGATGCCTTTAAAAATGTCTAGACTATTAACATTTTACTTTCCTGTTTCTCAAAAGTAACTGAAGTACTTCTTTAAAGAAAACACTCAAATGCTACAAACCAGTTGAAAACCCTGTCCTCCTGTGTACCTCCCATTTTGACTTGATTAGTGTATATTTCTAGAGTTTTACTTAGAAAGGCCTTCACATTTACAATTCATACATTCTCTTTTGTTGATTATTTCACATCTAAAAAAAAAATAAGATATGAGGTTTTGTTTATGATTTCCTACAATATTTTTTTTCATTTAATTATCCCAGCTCGTTGTTGTACTTCTCTTACACAACAATCTCATTCGTTATTCAGTCTCCCCAGTAATGTGTCTTATAGTAACTGCTTTGACAAAGGAGGGTCTTTTTTCTGTCAGTTTGCCATCAAGATCAATTGAGTAAAGTAACTTTATTCCACTACCACCACCAATCCGTAGCTTTTGATCATTTCAAATGTATTGGGCATTACCATCCCATGTATGCTGTACATTCCCATTGCCAGTATACCTATGAAATCAGTGATGTTCCATAAACTGAAGGAATTCTCCACAGGGATTTTTATGGAGAGAGCTATCCTGGTGTTAGACAGTGAGTAAAGCAGTTACGCCTGGCTTTTTCTTGATGTCATGTCTGGAATAATTTGATTAGCATTTAGTTAAATCATTGAGCTGCATTTTCTCCTGCTTATGAAAGGCTTAATGAGAGAAATGCAAAGGGCGGTCAACCTCTAGAGTTATGTTTCTGCACAGCAAATAATTGCATAGGAACTGATGGCCATTGTTATTGTTGGAGCTGAAGGTACAGCAAACAGTGATGGCTGGAGCTGGGGGGAAAGTGGCTATTCACATACATACTGTCTTCACCTACACAAAAAAGGTGTTATGCCTGTGGTAAAGGAGATAAGGACTCATGGGATGCTTGGAGATAACCAGATAACTGGCTCTAATGTGCAAGCCACTGCTGGCTCTGTGGGAGGAAGAATTGCAGTAGGAATGAGGAGGTGGGGGACAGGGAACATCTCCTGTATGCTCAGGAAACCAGAATATGACCCACTTGATCCTATACAGCTGTACATACCAACAGGCACTTCATAAAGTGTAGTCTGAATTTTTAAAAATGTCCCTCCTATGCTTCTCTAACTTTGCAAACATACCGAAGGAGTATCTTTGAAGCTGAAGGTTCTATGCTCAGAAAGAATAGCACCTGTGCTAATGGGAAACTAAAACACACACACACACACACACACACACTCAAAAAGTGTGCATCAGGGTGGCAGGGAGGGGAGTGAGGGTGATCTCAAATGTATGTGAAGCTTAGGACCTACAGCTGTGGCCAAAGGAACGAGTTGCTTACACGAAGACTTCCAAGAGTCCCTTAAGGAGCCCTCATAGCTGTCTTGTGACTCACCAACCCCAAAATACTGTGAATACTATTGGCTCAGTGAGGTTAGCCATGTGGGATTGGAAACAATCTAGAGAACTTTAGGTCAGGGAGGGAGTGATGGCTGTTTGCTCTATGGAAGGCGGGGGAAAGGGTGTCATTATTTAGCTCTGACTATATCGCAGTTACAAATCAGCTGTTTGCTTACAAGCCAGAACACGGAATTCTCAATTAGGAATTAGGAATAAAGGAGACTTTTAGGAGTGTTATTCTGCTAAAATTTGTCTAAGTACCTAAAGGTCACTGGTATGGGTTTGCATTTCATGGCAGAGCACATAGCTCACACATAACAAGCCCTGGGTTCAATTCCTGATATCTCAAATTTTGGGACTGGTCAAAGCAGGTGATGTCAAATGCTTCTGGTCTACATGTGAGAAATGTAGAACATTCCAAACAATGTTCAGCTAGTGGCAAAATCATCTAATGTAGAAAAACATTTGTTTGCTAGGGCTGCTTAGTCAACACTGCATAATTTAAGCCTACACGCAGAACGCAGAACGTCACCTCTGTAAGAAATAGCTTATACTGCCATGCTGGGTCTTATCAACAACTTTTACCCATCATCTCAAACTGTGTTTAGCATGCACCTAATAGGGGATCCAAATCGCTGCACAAATAAAGGTTTAACATGTCATGGACTTCTTCCTTATATGGATTCACAGGGCGCTTAAGTGGTGTTGTAAGAGCAGCTTAGGCAGGGATGGGGGGTATGTGGAATTAACAGATTCAACTTCTTCATCTTATGCTCTCTCTATCACCTGAATTACTCTTTTAGTTTCCTCCCAGTTATGTCCTCCTGGTTATGCAGTCCAACACCATGATAGACTGGATGAGTGGGGTGGGAGTAGCCATTGTTTATAGAAACACTCTATAAGTTGTTAGGTGCTCTACGGTGGCAACGTCGGGTCTTGAGGCCCTCCACATGTCAATTGGAGCCAGGGATGGTATTGGGATCTTGCTGGGTTACCGCACTCTCCACGACCCAGCCATTTCTTTACTGGAGCTGGCGTATTTGGTCTCCGTGGCACTGTTGGAATCCCCAAGGCTTCTGGTCTTGGGTGATTCAACATCCATGCGTAGGTGGAGGTTTCTGGTCCGGCTCTTGAGTTCTTGGAAACCATGGCTTCCTTGGACATGTTCCAACATGTCAACGACCCCACCCATGTGGGCTGTCAAATGTTAGACCTGGTGTTCTCCACCGAGCAGAGTGAATATGGTCTGATGGTGACTGACCTTGTGTCAGTCCCCTTGTCATGACTGGATCACCGCCTAATAAAATGCAACCTCTCAGTGGCTCTCCCTCCCCACAGGGAGCAAAGACCTATTTTAATGGTCTGCCTTAGAAGGTTACTGGATCCTATAGGATTCCAGGGCTCCATGAGAGGGATTCGGGCTGATCTGACTTGTGCTCCTCTCGAGGCTCTGGCTGATGGCTGGCCTGTCACCACCACCAGGGCTGTTGACACCATTACTCCTAAATACCCTCTCCATTGCAGAGTTCATACAGTGCCCTGGTTTAAGCGAAACTTCTAATCAGCAGGCAAAACTTTTCCGTATCTGGAGTTGGTCACAGTGATTGGTCACCTGACCAATTTGCAGCATTTAAAAAATCTAAAGTGGAGGCCATCCACCAGGATCTTTCTCCTTTTATGAACAAAGCAGATCGAGCAGAGATGTCTAGCGCTCCGCCTTGCCTGATAAGATGTAATCATTTTCTGTCTGTGACATCAGATATGGTGGATAAAGTGCTTGATCTCTGTCCTGCCACCACCACCTCCCTTGACCCTTGCCCAGCCTGTAACAACTGAATAGGCCACTGCAATAATTAATGGGCCTCTCCAGGAGGGAAAGGTTCCCCTTGACCTCAAGGAGACACTCATTAGGCTCATCAGGAAAAAAAAAGTTTGATGGCAGATGACATTGGCAAATATAGGCCCATTGCCAATGTTTTTTTCCTTAGCAAAGTGGTAGAGAGGGTGGTGGCTTGACAAGCTCCAGGTACTTTTAGATGAAACCAGTGCCCTGGATCCGTTAAGGAAACGGTACTGGTTGCCCTGTTTGATAACCTGTTGAGGGAGGCTGACAGGGGCAAAATGTCTCTGTTGGTCCTCCTTGGTACCTCAGCCACTTTCGATACCATTGACCATGGTATCCTCCTGGATAGACTCTCCAAGTTGGAAAACACAGCATCCACACCAGAATCAAAGAACATGAGAGACGCTGCGGACTAAAACAACCAGAAAAATCGGCAGTAGCTGAACATGACCTGAAACAAGCTGGACATGAAATTCTATTTCAAAACACAGAAGTACTGGACAACACCAGTAATCATTATGTTAGACTGCACAAGGAAGCCATTGAAATCCACAAACACTAGCAAAGCTTAAACAAAAAAGAAGAAAGTCTAAAACTCAACAAGGCCTGGCTCCTAGCACTGAAAAATACAGCCTGCAAAAGTCAATGAACTCTATCCAGCCACAAGGACCTGTGATCACTGCACACACCAGCTAACGACACCCATCAATCATAGTGACAGATAATCTTTCCCCCGTATCACAACAGTACACCCACAACAAAAACATGTTGATCACCCAATCTCCTGAAAAGGACAAAAGCTGATCCCACAGCTATAAATACTCAAGTATCTCACAAACTGCACCAGAGCACAGACAGAGTTCTGACTCCTGTCCTCTGAAAATGCTGGCCACAAAGACTGTTAAAATGTTAGGAAGAAAAACCTTCAGAACATGGCCAAACAGCCCAAAATATCTACAACAACCACTGGATCCCAGCCGTGAGAGCCTTCGAGAATACATTAAGATCATTGGGACATCTCAGTGGGGAGGGCTCAAAGTAGTGTTTATATACAGCAAATATCCTACTTTTTAAGCTAGACCATCCTGAACCTACCCTCCAAATATGGTGCAAACCAATAAGCTATTGTTATATGAAACAGACCGAATCATGATTTTATTGTAGAAATAAGGAAAGGCAAAACAAATTGATTAAATGTACATTGTCATACATAGAGCATAGCATGAGAAGACAATATTAATAATGTTGAAACAAGCTGAAAACAGAAGAAAAAGAATAAGAATCAATGCAAGACAGATTAACACAGTAAAGGAAGCCATAGCCTTGAATTTGCAAGACCTCAGCAGGGCACTTGGGGGGATACTAATTCATAAGGCTGCTATAACTAGGAAGCAACTTGAAGGAACATACCAACAGCAACAAAGACAGACAAAGTAGAAGTCCAATGGATACCACTCATTAGGAGATAATTCAATATTTGTTGACTTCTTATTTTCGGTAAACCTCTGTTTCGGATGGATTATAGAGGTGAGTGACAGTAAATGTTCATGGATCTGGTTTCAAAGTAGGTGTTACTGTGGCAAAATTTGTTTATATGAACAATTATCTTGAGATAACAATGCTTGATGCCTCTTTGAATTCCAGTTGGACTATTCAAGGAGAATCTGAAGTTCAAGCATATAGGATATAAGGTTACCAGGTTATAACAAAAACTTACATCTTAGGTTCTCTCCTACACAGAAAGTCGTGGTTTTCCCCACCATATTCCTCTACAGTCTTTTTATCCCTTGCATGCAGTGATGCTGAATAATCCAACACCATGTTGTTACCCTTGGCCATGATGGCAAAATCCATGGCCCAATATCTTGGCTGTGTGTTGCTCCCTTTCTCCCTTCCATTTTTGTCTTGCAGCTTCCTTTTTTTCTTCACTGTGAAGCATTTGTGCTACATTAAACTCTTTCTTCTGAGCCACAGAGTGCTGACGTAGTGCCCGTTAATGATCCTGTTGTATTATCTTGGTTCATTCACCAAAATTCAGCATGAATTGCCTGCTTCAGATGTAACAGGGAACTCTGGTTTAATGCAAACCAGATTCCTAAAATGATGCTATTGTGTGACAGGAAGTATGAAGAGGAGGGGTGAGGGTGGGGCATGTGGCTACAACACTTGTCCGTGGCTTCATAAACCATTATTCATGGAGCCAAAGGTAGGTGTCAAAATGTGATCCACAGGCAACACCTAGAAAACTGGGGGAAGGATCAGATAAAAGGGATAGGCAAGAAGAGCCATACCTGTCTTCTCACGGAGTGCATTGGTACTTTTCAAGCTGCCACAAGAATCTGCACGAAGCTCTTTGAAAGCCTGTTTGAAAGGGAGCCAAACACCCTGAGCAAAAACCATGGACTTTTAAATCCTTTCTCCTGTGTAAACAACAGCAGGGTTGCTTGTTATATCTATCCCGTGAAGTTCACAGTCCCCTACAAATTCCCCTGAATAATGGCAAGGGACTGTTAGGAAGCCAGGAGATGAGGAATTATGCAAATTCCTTTGTTGCTGCTGCTGCTGTTGATGTTGTTGTATCTAAGGACTTTTATTTCAGGATGAGATGACAACATATCTCTTGAATGTGTGAATATAGGATTATGCTTCCCTCCCCTCTCTTATGCCCTTAACAGCAGTTTGATATGCAAAAATGTGTCTGCCTTGGACATCAATGTTTGGAGCATATCTCTTTTGCTAATTTTCAGGATAGCAGAGTGCTGATGGTATGGGATCAGGGCCAATATTGATGTGATAAACCTATGCAAAGAAGCAGCTAGTCTCAGGGATTTTAAATTGATGATGATGATGAAGATGATGTCTTACACCAGACCCAAAGAATATTTTAGGTGCCTAAACCTATCTGCTGTAAAAATACAGAGAACCCATAAAAGTAGCAGGACAATAAGTATAGATGCAACATACCTTTTACAAATCAGGCAATTAGTTAATTTCCTTAATATGATTTATCACAACTAATGACACAGAACATGGGCTTCTAATTAAATTTCTTGTTATGTGCTATCAACTTGGAACCAAATTATAGCAACACTGAGTTAGTTATCTAGCTGCAGAGCCAGAGGCTGGGAGTTCAATTCCCCATTGTGCTTCCTGTGAGTAGAGCCAGCCTATGTAGCCTTGGGCAAGCGGCAAAGTCCCAGGATGACAAACCATTTTTGAATGGTCTCTACCTAGAGAATCCTGAAACAATGTCACTATAAATCAGAACTGACTTGACAGCACACAATAGGGCTTTCAGACAATCATAGAATCATTGAGTTGGAAGGGGCCTATAAGGCCATCAAGTCCAACCGTCTGCTCAATGCCAGAATTCAATTTCAAGGTAAGTGAAATATTTAATAAGTGGTTTTACCAGTTCCATATCCCAGTGAGCTTCCATGTCTTCACTGAGATTTGAACCCAGGCCTCCTGAACTCTATTCCATCACTCTATCCACTACACCAGATTGGTTATTTCTTGATTGAATACCAAGGTGTTAAATCAATACGGGGTCTTTGCCTCCTGCTCATGAAAGGCTCCAATTGTTAACTTTTAAGGATTCTAATCTCAGCAAAACTCCCGTTTGAATCACAGCTTTGCCTTCACTCAAAGATAATGCATTACTTTTGAATAGCCAGCAGTGCTTCATTGCTCACAGGAAAGCAAGCCTCTGAACTGAAAATAAATTTGTAAAGTCACAAAATAGGAGGGGGAAGTATAACAACTGCATCACAAATGTCAACAAAATCCACCATGTGACTGAATGTCCTCCAGAGAGAGGAAAACAGATACAGGAACTAATATGAATGGAGCTGCTTTTTAAAATAATGCACTGGGGGAAATCAATGTAATAATGATCCCTGCCAATGCAGTGCATTGAGCAAAAAGAAGCTGGTAGAAGGGTAGCAGGCAGAAATACTTTGCACATTTACTGTGCACTATCTTTGGATTGACCTTGCAAACCTATAAATTCCCTTCTCCATTCACATAAATTACTTTCTTTTTCAAGCAGACTCAAGAAAACAATCTTATGGCAAGGATAGAAATCACAGTGTTTACACATTACACATTTCAGTGAGATTTAAGTAGCTGTAACTGTCCACTGGTTTACTGCCTTAATCAGCAGAGCAAAAGACTTGGCAGATCTGACTTAGATAACACTGCTGACTGCACTGCAACTCTATTTCTTAGGAATACAGACTCCCTGCAGTAATAAGATTAGCATTTATTACTACAGATCAAGTGGCAATGTTTGGTAAATGAAATGGATACAGGATCACAGATTTGGGAGAAAAGACCCATGTGGAAAAAAAATTTGATTTCTGTGTACAGTATTTGTTCTTATTTTTCTCAAACACTATTTCTCCGAGCAATAAAGGTGCAGACAAAATGACACATCAGATAACTGATGCCATAAAATTCGCAAAAGCATATACCATCTGCAAAAGAAATATATTCACACTGGTATTAGTAGACTTGTGCTCATCCTTGACAAGAGTGAAACTAAATATTCTGCTCTTAAGCAATGCTTGATTTATGAGGGGAGAGAAGAGGGGTTTAACGAAGTTTGCAAGTGCAATCCCTGACTCCTCCCAATTTTAGCATGCTGTGCCCCCTAGTGTTCTAAAAGCAGCAGTTAAGAAATAATGCAAAAAAGAAAAGCTGAACCTGGTCTATTCCTTCTGTAATTCAAACTGTGCCTGATACTCTTATTCTTAATTTTGGGATATGCTGCATTGCCCCTTCCTTGCAGCCATTGACCTAGAAATTTCTAGGAAGGGATGAGGGACACTAACATAGCAGAAGCTGTGAAATTTCCTTCAACTCAGGATGTCTGAACTTTTCAGAATTAAAATAGTGAAAATCTGAAAACTGTATGAGCACTAATTCCAGTACCCCAGAGATGTCACGGCTAGAGGTCTCATCATTGGCTGATCTCACAGGTTTCATCTTGAAGACTGTTGTTAGATACCTAAGTGTTGCAAATTACACCAGGAATAATATTTTAGTATTTAGACAAAGGCGAGCCTGTTGACCATGTAGTCAATAGAAGTCAATGAAAGAAATCCAGAGGATCTCCAACAAACTTCTACTCAGTCTGCCTGAGTAGAGAACAGTGGGAAGAGAAGAACTAACATGAGATGGATTGTCCCAGTAAAGGAAGCCACAGCTGTTAGTTTGTAAGACCTGAGCAGAACTTACTGAAAAATATGATATTGCTAAGAAGTTAAGCAATAGGAAGAGAAAAGAAATTAACGTGAGATATTGTTGGTTTGCAAGATCTGAGCAGAGATATTAGTGATATTGCAATTTGGAGGTCATTAACTCATATAGCACCATACATCAGAAGTGATGACACATAACATCTTTGGATGTTTTTCCCCCCTTAATCATGAAAAAATTGTATAGGAGCAAGACAGGTGGAATGGTTGAAACTATGACAGGTTATAGGCATGAAAGCTCTGCTAATGTCTAGTAAGACCATCACCAGCTGCAAAGCAAAAAACAGTAGCCCCATTACTTAATTTAAAGCAAGCTTGGTTTGTGTTCTGTTTTTTTTTGGGGGGGGGGGTTGACTTTGAAGAAAATCTGTCTTTTGAAACCGCAGTGGTGCCTCGCTTAACGAGCACACCGTTTAACGACGAATCCGCATAGCAATGTGTTTTTTGTGATCGCTAATGCAATCGCATTGAGATGTTTTAATAGGCAAAACATTGTATTGCGGGGATCGGTAAGCATTTCACTTACCGATCTTCGCATTGCGATGTTTTGGGAACAGCTGATCGGCGGTTCCAAAATGGCCACCAGGTCAACAAAATGGCCGCCCACAGCGGTTTTGCGCCCTGCCCTCACTTACCGGGCAGCAAAAATGGCGGCTGGATGGAGGATTCCCCGCATAGCGGTGAGTTTTTCCCAATAGGAACGCATAGCGACGAATCCGGATACAGTGGTGACCCTATGCGGGGCACCACTGTATTTGTATAGTTTCAAATAGAACCATAGTTTCAAAAAGAACATGAGAGACGCTGCAGATTAAAACAATTGGGAAAATCAGCAGTAGCTGAACATGCCCTAAAACAAGCTGGACATGAAATTCTATTTCAAAATACTGAAGTACTGGACAACACCAGCAATCTGTACGTTAGACTGCACAGGGAAGCCATTGAAATCCATAAACATAAACAAAACTTCAACAGGAAAGAAGAATGCCTGAAACTAAACCCGACCTGGCACCCCATTCTGAAAAACACAACCTGCAAAAGGTCAATAAACTCTTAGCCACAAGGGCAAGAGACCATTTCACAAAAAAGACCAGCTAACGACACCCATCAACTACAGTGACAGATAATCTCCCCCTCTCCCCCTCTCTCCCCCCTCATCAAAACAAAAACATGCTAATCACCCTATCTCCTGAAAAAATACAAAAAGCCATTCCCACAGCTATAAATACTATCCAACAAACACCAACAGAGCATAGACAGAGTTCCTACTCCAGTCCTCTGAAGATGTCGGCCACAGAGACTGCTGAAACATCAGGAAGAACAACCTTCAAAACACGGCCAAAGAGCCCAAAAAACCCACAACAACTATTTGTATGACCTTTCATTCCCTACAGAAAGCTACTATAATGTATCTTCTATGGAACAATCTTGCTGGTAAGTCTATGTAACAAAGTTACCATTTTTCTTTTTTAAAAGGCATTTTTGAGGGTCAGTATTTCAGCCCCTGCAGCCCGATTCTTTGGATTCTTTCCATTAAAAAAAAAGTAGGTGGGGCCAACCATTCAAGGTAGGCAAGATTGATATTTTCAATTTATTTGATCTTTTAAAATCTGACGACATATAAGGATGCTTGTTTCTGCCAGCATGGGGGAATCAGTTTTATTCACTAAAAATAATAACTAAAAATTTTTTTACTCAAACTTCCCCAGATTTTGCACAGCGCCTGATCAAAACATTTGTCACATCTGTAACAAATCTGGCACTTATCAAAAGCTGAGTTTCAAAGTTATAATTTTTTGTTGGGATGCCCCCATTTTTAAAATTGCCTTCTAGAATGTTGATTTGCTCTGCTGCACAAAAACATCACACCACTCTTCTGTCATGATATTATAGTTGATCATCTTCACTGCTCTCCTCAGTCAGTTTGTCTATCTCCTTGTTCAGTAGTGTCAAGCAAAACTAATTATGATGTTCCAGATGCAGTCTGAAAATGAGTGAGAAGCACTCAGTCTCTCTCTCTCTCTCTCTCTCTCTCACACTCACTCACTCACTCGCTCACTCGCTCACTCACTCACTATGGGTCAGCATGAATATGCTGGGACCCAGTGACACTGGAAGGGCAGATCCTGAAGCTGAGGCTCCAATACTTTGGCCATATCATGAGAAGTGAAGACTCCCTGGAAAAGACCCTGATGTTGGGAAAGTGTGAAGGCAAGAGGAGAAGGGGACAACAGAAGACATGATGGCTGGACAGTGTCATCAAAGCTACCAACATGAGTTTGACCCAACTCCGGGAGGCAGTGGAAGACAGGAAGGTCTGGCATGCTCTGGTCCATGGGGGTCATGAAGAGTCAGGCACAACTTAACGACTAAACAACAACAAAAAGTGGTACTGATGCTGTTCATCCTAGTATCCTTCCTTCTTTTGAAAAGCATCTTATAGTGAGGGGTAACTCACTATAACATGCAATTGTTATAGACATGCAATTGTTATAGAAGCTCATTTTTATTCCTTTAATATTATCCTTCTCTTTAAAAAATCCTTATTCTTAAATCAAAGTCTTTTTACATGAGGAAAGCAGAAACAACTCTGTTTTATTTCTCTAAGCCTGACATTGCTCTGAATGAAGTGAGTTCAAACTGTGACTTTGTACCTGCTCAGAATGCTAGTTTTAAAGATCAGAAATGGCAAATTGGATTTTATGTCTTGTTCTTTCTAACCTATCAAGAATATACAAACATTTGCAAAGTATGGAACTGAGGCAGCAGGAAAGAAGACGTGTCAGTAAGAAGTATGATTATCAGAGCTTATGGTGACAGTAGGACCGTTATTGCATTTAGGACGACCGAACAGCATAAACAAGACACTGCTAAACATTTCAGAACATAGCTTTGTATGTAATAATACAAAGCAACATTTTTGCTACTTTTTAAGTATGAGCTCATCTGAAAAGTAAATGAACCTAAAACAGGGCCCCTTAGGTGGTAGCATCATAGTTTTAGGAAGGTTGGTTTAAAAAAAAAAGTTTGCTTGCTTCTCATGATTAACGGCTCTTCTTGATTTTGGAAGGTTCACCTGTTTTATAGGGATGTTGAGAAAAAATCTAGGCAGTGTAGTTCAGAAAGTAATAGTTTAGACCTCTGGGCTGGTCATTGATCTGTGGGGGTTCAGTCACACACCAATCAGTAAAGAACTGCACCTGTATCCTGTACACTGCACCCACGCAATATACCTGTCCAACCACTGCAAGACCAGACCTGTATCTAGTTATAACAGGTGCACTTCTGCAAACCATGCAAAGCACAAATACATTCTCTAGCTTAGTCACGATTCCTATTAAGGAATTTCAGAACATACATCGCAATTCCCCTGTTGTTGGATAGCACTTTTAGGTGTTTACTGATTAGCAGTTTATTGGCCTATGCTAGAAAATTATGAGATGTGGGGGTGTTTTTTTGTTTTTGCTGATTCCTGTTTATACAGTATATTGCATAACCAAATCCTTTTCTCCGTTTATCCCCACCACACACACAGTTTCACTGCATATAAAAATCTAGCATGTGATAGACTTTTTTTAAAAAAATGATCATTTTGTTTGTTGCATTTCTATCCTGCTTTCAGCCCAGTGAGCTCCAGATGGTGTATGTGTTCTTTTCCTCCACATATTGTCCTTAAAACAACCCTATGAAATAGTTCAGACTGAGAAGTGTCTTAGAGGTTTTCCTAGGTGTATAGAAATTTGAACCCACATCTTCTGCATTTTAGTCCAAGACTACACCCTGATGGCAATCAGGAACGCTGACAAGAAATGTGCAGTGGTGTGTTCCACCTCACTTGTACAGTGTGGTTCTAGCTTTATTTGCAAAGGTTGTGACATGAAATTGCTCTGATCGATGCATATACGCTGAGCTCATCATCCATCATATTTCTGCATGCCAGTTAGCTGCAACAGGAATGCTGAATAGTCATTTTGAAGGTATTTTTCTTACTACGTTCATATTTATTTGCGAAGGCTTTCATGGCCGGGATCTAATGGTTGTTGTGTTTTTTGGGTCTTTGGCCATGTTCTTAAGGCTGTTCTTCCTAACGTTTCGCCAGTCTCTGTGGCTGGCATCTTCAGAGTGCTGTCCTCTGAAGATGCCGGCCACAGAGACTGGCGAAACGTTAGGAAGAACAACCTTCAGAACACGGCCAAAGAGCCCAAAAAACCCACAACAACCATACATTCATATTTGTTGGATTTTTCCAGTTGAAATTTTAATAGCATACATATCTATATTAAGGAGTCTTGTAGCATCTTGGAAACTAACACATTTTATTTGGCCTAAGGTTTCATGGACTGTAGCCCACTTCATCTGATGCTAAAACTGGCTTTAAGATGTCACGGGACTCCTTGTTGTTTGTGCCACACTAGACTTATATGGCTACTGCCTAGGACATTGTTTTAAAAGCATTTATTTGATAAAATGATCCTACCTTTGAGATCAGGTTTTAAAGTGAAAAGATTTATGCTGAAAGCAAAATATCGTTACAATTTCTTAGCATGGATTTGCTTGGTCACACAAACTGTTTGCCCCCACAAGAAAGGGGTCCATTCAAAATTCATAGAATCCTGCTGACAGCCCATGCTTTGAGGGACATCTTCCTTATAGATTTGTTCTGAATATTTGGTTGAAAAGCAGGGTTTCATTCTTTGCCATTAAAAAAAAAAAAAAAAACAGTTCCACCACATAATTATCAGAATCAGAACAAGCTATTACTTTGGGCTCAACAGCTGGAGAACTCCACAACCAGCAAGGCTGGTTGGTACTGGTACTGTAAGGTGTGTGATTTTAAGAGTTGAAATCCAAAATAGCAACTTTTCCAAGTTTCGACTGTTATACCATCCTCACTGCACAGTTCAAGATTTTAGGCTTAATATTCTCTCATAGTAGCATTCAATCTTTAAGCAGTAACTTCTCTGTTTTATTTGTTCCAGGTGCTCATATTTTTATTTCCTTGTGCCACTCTCGGGATGATACTCTGTTTCTTGTATCACTCTCAGATCTACATTTTCATTTTTTCATTTTAACATCAACAGATTCATTTACTTTTCTATGGATTGTCTGTCTGTCTTTTCTAAAATCATAACAAGGTTAATAATAAAGACACAAACAAATGGGAAATAAGACATCAAGGCAATGCAATACCATGAATAAGTACACGCACCCATGAAGAAACTGGCTACATCAAGATCAATACATTTCTATTCATGCTAGGCATATTGTTCCTGGCTTTATGGGGTTTTCCAAACATTGCAACTGGATCTGACTTGGACTTTGGAACTGGTAGATTTCACTTTCAAAAACACATCTCAGCAGACAGGATTTCTGGACCCTTGTGATTTTATGCATATCTGCTGTGCAGGCCCTGTGCATTTTAATTATACATGTATGAGAAAACTTTTCAGTGCCTGGTGCTCTATCTATTTGATATTGTGGAATATATATATTCATTATCATTATGGAAAGCAAAGTGCCCTCCTCCCCTATGAGTGCTTTGTTGTGCTATAGCCAATGTCTGGGAGGAGCCCCTAAAGATGTCAGATGGGGGATAGAATAACTGCACGCTATTCTTGCATCCACCTTGAATCATCCAGGAATCTAGACTCCAGTATCATTCCAAGTGTCATATTGATGGACAAAGGACAAGGAAGAATGAAATCAAGAATATGTGACTTCTACAATGATACATTTTAAATGGCCACATCCCACAAATAAAGATGAATAAAGAATTTCCCTTGCAGTGAGTGTGATTGTGCCGCTTGTCATCTACCTGCTTTTTCTCTACTTTGTCCAAAGAAGAATTTGTCACACCCACGTCTTCTAATAGGTAAAGGTAAAGGTTCCCCTTGACAATTTGTCCAGTTGTGTCTGACTCTAGGGAGTGGTGCTCATCTCTGTTTCCAACCCATAGAGCTAGCGTTTGTCTGAATGCAATCTTCCGTGGTCACGTGGCCAGTGCAACCTTCCTACCGCGGTGGTACCTATTTATCTACTTGAATTTTACATGCTTTTGAACTGCTAGGTTGGTGGGAGTGGGACAAGCGATGGGAGCTCACGCATGGATTCAGTCTTACGACTGCAGGTCTTCTGACCTTGCAGCACAGAGGCTTCTGCGGTTTAACCCACAGCACTACCACGTCCTCTGCAATTCTTCTAATAAAACTGGTTTATTATTTAACATGGCTTCTTTGATTTTTTTGGTCTTGTTTGTCATCATCCAACTTCAAGAACAAATCATAAGTCTTTACATTATTAAAACTGGGTATCTCTTCATAGTAAGACAACGGGGAACAATTGTTAACTTCTTGGGTCCATTTGGGCCAGGCACATCAACTCTGGTGTGTTCTCAGCCCACTTCAAGTTTTTAGCTGGGACATTGTAGCTCCCTGCAGTCCCCCATTTGTCGAGCCACGTATCTTTCTCTGTTGGGGTTTGAAGGGGCTGGGCCCATGGGAATTCTCAGGAATCCTCATACATTTTTGTCTTTCTTTTTTCTTCTCTCTTCACCCACACTCTATATTCCTTCCTTTGCTTTCGCTCTTCAGTCTTGCCCCAGCATGGTGGCTTTCTATACATTTGTCGCCTCCATTCCCTTTCAGCGTACTCACGAGGCACCTTGAACTCTACCCACTCTCCTGTCCAAGGATCTTCCTGGATCAATTCTACCAGATCTTCCTTTTGCTCTCCTTTCTCCTCTCTTCCCCAACATGCTTCTGCTTCCTCCCTTCCTTCTCCCTTCTTCTTATCCTCTTCCTTTCCCACCTGATTTGCACCCCCTTTAGCCTCTTCTTTTATTTCTAGTTTACTTAATTCCTTTTCTGTTCACACCTGTCTCTTGGGCTTCTTGAGAAGCAGACGGTGCACTCTCCTGATCCTGGGCGAGGTGGCTTGTCGCCTCACAGTGAGATCCCCAAAATTTCAGAAGAGCTTCCTTTCTGCTTTGCAATGAAGGCATCTAAGCCATTGTAAACCTAAAATGGGTTAAGGTTTTCTTTTGCAGCCTATATTTGGACATGGCCTGAGAATGCTCACCAGGACGGTATAGTTCCCATCAACTGTTCCTTAATTATAGCTTTTGCTTGTTCACCTTCCCAAATCCATCACATCTTCCAAAAGGAAACAAGAGACATTTGAACTTGAGCTTTGCTGAAATTTCAAAGGCCTGTTTTAAATAGCTTTTCTCTCCCCCGCTCTCCAGGGGGGGAAAAGTTTTAAGCATCTAATGTGTTTCTGAATAGAAAGTTTTACTAGTGGAAAATGAAAAGAGAAGGGAAAAAGTGGAAATAGATAGGTTGAATGGAGAAAACTAGAAAAGCATAAAATTGCATCCTTATTAAAGCTGGTTCAGTACAGTTTTGTTCATATTTCTTTGGAACAACACTTGTTTTTCAACCCTAGGTGTCAGATGATTCACAGGATACAGTACTTAAATTTAGTTTAAAAGCAGTATACATTTTCAGCCCTGATTTCCCCTGATTCTTACTGAGTTGCCAGATTTTTCTAAACCCAAACAGTCTAAGACATGACCTTTTTTGTCTGTTGTTCACAACACTGCTGACCTTAGATTCTACATCCTGATCTAACATATCCCCTGTATCCTGTGATGCCATCAGGGTCAGGCTGGAACTGCAGGTCCACAAGCAAGTCTGGACTTCAGGAAAGATACTGAAGCTGTGAGTTTTGAGTTATAACCAGAGTCAAAGCCTGGCCTGGAGCCTGAAGTATAATACATACCATGTGATGTTCTTTCCACCAGCCAGCAACAATAAGCAATGTTCCTAGAGTAGTTTGAAGGTGCCATGCACATGACCAAGTTGTGTGATGCTCAGCCTTTGGCCCTCCAGATGTTTTGGATGTCCACTCCAAGACTACTTCTGCCAGCATAGTCAGGGAATCTGGGAGGCCATAGTTTAGAAGCAATTGATCTTGCCAAACACAGGGTTGGGTGTACAGACTCAATGCAGGACTGACAATGCAGAGTGCAATAACAATATTTCTAACAAATAGATGCAACCTTTCATTTAAATATCTTAACCAAAGGAGGCCAGCCATCACTTGAATAGCAGTTCCACTGTTGAACATCTCTTACTTTTAGCATGTTTTGTTTATGCAAGACCTGGCCAGTCTAAAGGCTTCACACTACCTATCAGCCATAAAGATTCCTATTTTATTCTCTATGACACAGGAAGGTTCTGAGGCCGAAGAACAAGCAGAGGTCCAGGGAGTTCCACAGACGATGCCTCAAAATTAGAAGCTTTCTAGTTGAAGACTCAGTCTACGACAGAGAGGAGCTGGAGTTTCTACAAGTGAGAGCTTTTCTATCCTTTTTGATCACAAAGCCTCTTAACCAGCCCTACATTTTTGTACATTGTATCTGGGATGTAGAAACTGAACACTGAATACCAGCATACACAGTTTTTCTGAACTTGTGAATTAACTACTGTATTAAGGAAACATAGTCCAGTGGGCTTTTAATTCTTAAACTATATTTAGGAATACATATAAATATTTTCACTTGGCCCTTTGAATCAGTCGCTTCATTCATCCTGTCTTTTTCTTGAAATGCTAAAGCCAGACATTTAGTCACACTTACTCCATAATGGTGGAAACATATGGGGAAAGAATGAGTTATAGCATAGCTGTGATATGCAAGTAGCATCAGTCTCTGTCCTTTTAGAAATTCCTGCAGTGTTGTTCATACGTAAGAACAACAGTTTGCAGCACTAAAGGCATGCTTGGGTAAGACTAGTCATTGGGGCATCTGTCATGAAGTGCATCAAATATGACTTAATGCAGCATGGCAAGCAAGTGGGCTTAAAAAGATTTGGAAAAGCACAGAACAGATTTTCAAGTTCAAGCTTCTCCAAATGCTTATGGCAATGTTTTTAGGGACCAGCTACATAACAAGGCAGGAGGAGCAAAGCAATAACGCTGGGGAGAGAGAAAGAATTCAGGCAGAGATGAGGGCCAAGACTTCTGCATCTCCATGCAAAAACAAACTCCACAAAAGCTGTCTGAACATTGTCAGGACCCTGTTACACAATTTTCTCATAGTATGTATAGTTAGGTCCCAAATACCATACTTTTTCAGTAGTCAAGGTCTCTCCCCAAAATTATCTCAGAGTCTGGTGGCCGTAACATTAGGTGGTAGTGTTCAATCAGTGTTAGGTAGCTACTTATTCAAAAAAACAAACAAAAAAAAACAACAAAAAAAAAAACCCACAGTCATCAACAGGAGATATTACCATGGTTCTGAAGCATTTATTTCAATCTCTTTTGATGGCACTGACTGGGATGAAAGCAAGGGACAACTTAATTGAAGGTCTTTTTGGACGTCACTCTTTTAAGGTAAAGTAACCCAGTTGGAGGTGTTTGTGTACATTAAAAAAAATCCCTTCCTACTACTTCCTCTGTCTGTTGCTAAATCTTCTGTCTGGAATGTCTTGATTACCTAGTTCTAGTCAATATGACTTGTACTATTACAGTTTAATTAATATGTTTGAAGGCATCTTCAGACTAAATAACAAATCACTGCCTATGTGGCAAACAAACAGCTGTCTGTTACTTTTCTCAGCACTAATTTTCTCTGATAACGATGTCATCCCTCATGGGGGGGGGAATGTATCTCCTCATGAAGAGAAAAGCAAAACTGAAGATTTTCAGTATTACGTATTTTCTTAGCCATGCTGATTACAATCACCTTGCCTCATGTGATATCATAAAACAAAGATAATTACTATTTCAATCATTTCAAAGCCAGTGACTGTAAAGATTACAGGCAATCACTTTAATTCCGAGCAGGAAACATGACTAATCCTCTTAGGGCTGATCCCAGACATTTTCCTTTCCAAGGCAAAAGGTGAGTTGCCTTCCCTATTGTACATAGAGAGTTGGCAGTATGATTTTATTTCAGCACTAGTAGCAAGTCAGACCACACCTGAGAAGGCACAGGATACATCCTGTGGCATACATGCCTGGGTTCTGCAACATTTCACTAGCACTCCCACTGCCCCAGCATTTACCACTTGACTTGGTCACTTTGGTAGAGTGGGCCTTACATTTTATATGATACAATAAAAGGAAGGTGTAATATGGGTGGGGCTGCAACTTCTTTTAAGGGCCACAACATTTCTTTGACCTCACCTCTTAGTCCTAGGATCCTTACACTGTTTACCAATACCTTTTCAGCAAAACATTGCTGTAGCTGGTGATATCTCAGGTTACTGGGAGAAAAAATTGCTCACTGAAGAAGAGGAGAAAACATACTCAAAATCATAATTTCATCAATTTCATTTACATGTGAACATGTTTCAGTTTATTATCTGATATGTTCTTAGCAATGGGTTAAAATTCTAAAATATCTATTAGCCAGTATATCCGGTACACAGGATATCTAGTTAAGAGATATATACATACTGCACCATTAGTCTCTTGAGTCCACATGGGTCACATATTTTTATTTATAGTTATGTAGTAGCTCTCTGAATACTGACTTGTTACCAGTCTCCATCCTATCTACCCTTCTCACCCACCCACAGTGTCCACTAGTGTCCTCTCCTTCTTCTCTGGTTCTTACTTGGACGTTTTAGCAAACTCTCCCTATACTTAGCGTTTGTATGGAACAGTCGGACCATATCATGGTCTTTGTTATCCAACACCCGAGGCAAAAAAAGAGAAGATTTCTGGGTCCTGCGGGTTTTGAAGCTTCTTCTAGGTCGTCCTTTGCCATTGATAGAGACATACCAAAGTCTCTCAGCACTAGCTTTGCGCTTGCTGCTCGCTCCATTGGGCACTGTCCGGTACAAGCGAGATGCATAAGTATTGTAGCCCAGCTCATGGATCCTTTCCACAAACTCACACTCCGCATTGTATGTTTCCTGGAAAGTAGGAACAATAAGCGTCAGTTGCAACAGGAAAACTTGCATCTATTAGATAGGCTACTCATTGTATTTGATATCTTGCAAATTAATGATGCCACACCAACGAGAGTAGAGTTGGGTCTAATAAAATGCATCAAAAGTGTTCTTTGCATAATTGTACAAAGACATTTGTGACGTGCCCTGGATAAAGGTAGAGCCAATATAAACCACTGGAGACAGAAATCTGGGGGTGTCCATGGGCATTTCCTGGATGGGAGATTTTGACCTTCAATGTGTTTAGGATTGATGTACCTGTTTTACATGTTCTAATCATAAATGTTTTTTTAAACCTATAGAACCCTAGATTCTTGCAGTTACACATTCTGTGCCACACAGTTTTTGCTTTTCTGTGACTCAACATTTGCCTCTGCCTCATGTGAGCACACCAGATCCATTACATATAAAATCTTAGCCATGTGTACATTCCAATGAAATCAATGCCTCAGAGATACAGTTAAATGCTTAAATGCCACTGACTGCACTGCAACATAAGTGCTGTTCAGTGCCTCTGTAATATGCCATGTTTCCAAGGAAATATTCCTTATTCTATTTTGCAGGTCTCCACACAGACCTCTGATTTCTACACCACTAAAAATGCAAGCGTAATTAAGCTAGCATAAAGTGATGAAAAAAGGCTTTAGGAAATTCCAAGTTAGCCCAGCAGAGGGAGTAAATTATTCCATTTTCCATATTTACCATGGCATTACACCAGGGGGGTAAACTGGACCCCAACTAATCATGGAACTAGGGTTGCAAATCTCATCCTTCCAAATCCTCTCCCCCCTCCCCCCAATAATAATTACCTTTAGTAAGACATTGAAGTTATATTTGGGTTATGGTTTCAAGCAGGTAAACAAGCTGAATAATATACGGAGACGACATTGTGGTGGTCTACCATGATTCCATTGTTTTGACCAGGAACCTTATGTAAGATTTATAGTCTCTGTTTCTGAAGCTGGTATTTGGGAAGAAATAGAGATTATGCTTGTGTACTATCTGCCTTGTTGTCCAGTGGCCTCCCTGCCTGAGGTAATCTTTGAGGTACTATTGGAATTTCAAAGACAATTTGTTTGGGAGGACTTTATGGTCTCCATAGCAACCATGGTCCTTTCTCAGGTAATTTCTGATCACACATATTCACTGGTCTGTTTACAAACACACACACACACACACACACAGAGAGAGAGAGAGAGATGTAATTATGGTGATCTGCAGAGACTTCAACATTGTTCCTTTGTTATAACTAGATCACTGTCTGTTCAGATTTAGGCTCAGTGGCACCCCACACCTTGATAGAGGTGAGAGAATATTTTAAGATGGTCTTCCTCAGGAAACTGATAGATGCAAAAGGTCTTCTGATGGTTCTTTAGGACTTACTACATCAGAAGCTTTTAAGGCCTAGTCAACCTTTGGAATGGGGAAACAAGGTTGGTGACTGACTCAATTGTACAAATTAATTTCTATTATCTATCTTTGGAGTATTTATTTTTCTCAATTTATATTTTTATATCATATGTATAACAAGAAGACACATTCATACTATGGAAGCAAAATCAACAGAAGAAGCCTTCAAATGCAGCAGGCCTTACAGCATTCTGAAGGAAGTCACATACATTATCACCTAAAGAGGGGGAACCTATAAGACTATTTCATCCTGAATCTAAAACTCTCTATGTATACTCCTGAGTACTACTCAGAGACACACACAAAGAGAATCAAAAATTAGTTGTAAGCCCTTTTTATTAGTAGCACCCTGTCTATAAATAATTTCAGAAAGTTCTTCAGTGAGCACCATTAAATGCGATATAATAGAGTATTTAATGCTGACTCCTCACTTCAGTGTTTTCTGGGTTTTAATTGCTTCTTTTTCTGTTATGGATGGCTGTTTTACTTCTTACAGAATATTACTTCTGCATACATTCTGTTGTTATCTGTGTTATGCTTTTAGAGATTTTGTGAATTAGAGTTACATGGATTTGAATGGCTCCACCACGAGACAGGGAAAGATAGATTTTTTTTTTTCATGAATTAGGCTATTCTTTTAATGTTTGCCCTAATTTTGACCATACACAATTAGAATGATGACCCACTATAATATTTCTCCAAATTAATTTAAAATTAAGGTTAAAATGTAATTTTAAAGGCATCTTAATTAACTAGGCACAAAAGGAATCTGAGCAGCTTGGATTAAAAAAAGCAAAGCTGATCGCAGCAGCAACAGCATTGGGGTGAGCACAGAATGCAGGAGAAACAAATATGGAGGAAGATTGGTGTAGAGCACTGGGATTATCAGATCCTTTAAACTGGAGATGCCTGAGATTACATTTGGAGTCTCTGAGCCTTGTATGCAAAATGTGTGTCCTGCTACTGATCTTTGCAGATCTCATTTCTCAGCTCTAAATGGGTGGGTAGGCAGCTGATGAAGTTATTCCACACTGCAGAAAGAAAAGTTCCACATTATGCTCAGAGGCACACAAAGCTTTTTTGATTAAGAATTTGCCATCCTTACTGATGGAGAAGCTCCAGATGGCATCAGGGAGCATAACTGTACAGTACTTGTGATGTCATGTGATCCACAGAGGATTCTGATGGAGGCAACTACTGGTGCTACAGGGTGAAGATAGAGATGTACATCAAAGAGGTCTCATTTTTATCTTTATTTTTATAAATAAAATATGTTTATTATGGACAACAAGTTAATTAGGGCAAATCCTCAACTAACACTTTTCTTGGCAGGTTCATTTGTCATATGCAGAAAGCATCGACAATTAAGACTTGCCTCCACCCTGTGATCTGTAGTGGAAGACTTCAGGAATGTATTTAATTGATATAATATTTTTGTGTGTTTGATTTATCTTGAGTAGCAGCAAGAAATTCAGCTCTTGAGAATCTTGAGATCTTGAAGCAATAGCCACACTTTGCTACTACTGTGGAAGATTGACTGTTTTCTGCAGGGAATAAGGAATACTGCTGGAAGGACAATTCACACAGATATTTCTGCACCTCTTAGCTGTGACATCAGTTGAAATTGGAACTTGGGAACTAGTTTTTTAAAAAAGGCTTAATTGATTGCAATTTTTATTTGCAGGTGCAAAAAACATAGTTAGTTTATGTTAGTGGGGGGATTAAGAAAAAGCATTAAACTAGTACTGTATTATTATTTTAGTCACATTTATTTCCCTCATTTCTTCCAATGTGGTTAAGATGGCCTACATAATTTCCTACCCCAGCCCTTGCTTTACCATCACAAAACCAAGGAGGTAGATCAGGCTGAGAGCACCTGACTGGACATGGTCACACAGTCAGTTTCATGACTGAGGATAATGATTCATAGCTCCTGAGTCCAAGACCAATGGCCTAGCTATGACATCACATCAGATTTCGGCCCTGTGAGGTAGACAAGAAGCAACTAGAGATGGGCACAATCTGCCAGTTCAGTGCTGATTTATTTATTGTCTAAACAGGTGTTTGGCATTCCCTGCCCCACCTCCTCTGGGTGTTGTCTCTGAGTGACAGCCTGCCAGAGGAGGCAGGGCTGGGAAGTGCTGAACTGCTGAACAAACTGGCTGTATTGGCTGAATAAACTGCTGTTTATTCAGCCAATAAACAATCTGGCACAAACAGCCAGTTCATGTCCATCTCTAGAAGCAACAGAGAGCAAAGTACATTTCATCAGCTGGGCAGGGGCTCTCCTCCAAAATCTGCACTGGAGGCTTTGAGGACCCTCTGGTGCAAATTTTCAGGGGGCCCAGGCTGTTTTAGAGCACAACAGAGGAGAGAACATCCAAGGGCACAGTCAGGCATGAGCCCTTAAGCCCCAGCCCTACCTATTCAAAGTAATTCTCAATTATTTTGAATAAATAGATCTAAGACTTAAGGGCAAATGCTAGTCAATTAGGCCTCCATTGGCTTCAGCTCTGGCTAACTAATCTACCAGATTTAACATCTCATCATGAGTGCAAGAAGCATTAATGCCAGGCCTAGGTGAAATGAGAGATGTACTGTATATTCTAAATAAGAAACTCACTCTACCCCTCTAGATTCTTGACCAAATGTCTGGCTGTGGGCCTGAAAAGCACAGCATGGAACCTCTAGAATGTGTGCTCCTTTCTGAATTTCCCACAAACAGGGGGCATAAAAATGTAATGAATGCAGTCAGCCATGAGCCACATTCTGCCTAAGGGATCCTTGTTAGCTGTAGACTGGTATGGGCAAACTACAGCCTTTGAGTATATATGGTCTCTCAAAGATCCTAAGCCCTCCTCCTTAGTTCAAAACTGAGGCCCAGAAACCTCCAAGGAAAGCAATTCTTCATTTCCAGACTATCTCAGCCATCACTGCCTACCAACTTTTGAGGTTCTGGAGGAGCCTTACAAGAAAACTAGAGGTGGCCATCCAGTTGCTTCCGCTTTTGGAAAAGTGGACAGGGGGCTCACGAGTTCAAAGTGGGATTAGAAGTAGCCCTTGTACGTTCTAAAGTTGCCTCTCCCTTCTGTTAATGTTTGTTCTTTTTCTCACAGATTTGCCCATCCCCTACCCTGAAATCATTTGTTGCTTATTCAGCTGTTTATTTATCACATATGTATTCTCTGTCTTCATAGTGGATTTCATTCAATTCATGCTACATGTATTTAACAGAATCTGTTCCCCACTGTTCATCCCAGAAGAGGCAGCATGTGTGGCTTTGGACAAGCAACGTAGTTCCAGAATGTTCCCAAAAAAGGGAATGATAAACTACTTCTGAGTAATATCTAGCTATTTTATTAAAAAAAAACCTTTAAAAGGGTTGTCGTAAGTCAGAATTGACTTCACAACACACACAAAGGAATAAAGCAGTAAAATGTGTACTTAAATTCCATTTAATCCATCCACGCTGGCAGTGCAGTACCTCTCCAATCTTCTCTGGTTTCCAGAAGGGGTTAAATATATCATGCACGTGATAAAGCCAGATCAATGTATAAAAGTGTAATTGCAAAAAGTTAGAGAAAAACATGCTTTAACATCACACATTCTTTCAGGGTGTTAGCAGCTTTGGTGCTGCACCTCCGGTGTTAAATCTCAACTCAAATTACTTTACTCCCCTGAGAGCTCATTCATTACATTGCCCAAATGGGACTCCCACTGACATCTCTTGAAGATTTTTCTTTTGAAAAACTTTCTAATCCTAACTGTAGACTTTCTTACGCCTATACACTTACTTATCTGAAAGAATTACTTACAATCTAAGCTAATGGCTAAATGCAAGTCTATGAATATTCATCTATATCCTTTCTCTCTTTCTCTCTGTGTGTTAACATTAAAGAAAATACACCTCATTTCCATGACAATTTACATACATGAAACAAAATGAGTGTACCTCACTCTTGCCTTCACATTTCACCTAGGGGACTTCTCGTATTGACTGCTTACTCCTTCCCCCCCCCCCATCCCACCTCAACCGGAGAAACCAAACAACATATTTTTGTTCAATTTTAATACATGAATCACTGATTTGATTAGAACAACATTTAAATCCCCATTGAAAGTGCTTAGAACTCCTATGGGGAAAGCTTTACCTTCCTTCTTATCACCATAGTCAAGATGCTTCTATTTGAAATAGTACTTACTGAAGCATAAAGTCTGCCTCTTTTGTTCATGGCCAGGTACCTGCCAGAGAAGCAGCCTTTGATGGCCACAATCCCAACGTCAACTGCTGTTATCTCTAGAATACCTAGAAAAGGAAAAGCAAGGGGTTTAAAGACACTTATATCTTTTATGATTACCATTATAATTCTTAAGTCACAAATGTCAGAGCACTTTTACCTTGGACATCATTATTTGGTGCTTACTGGGAGGTGGCTCCCGTCAATTTTGCAAGGACACATCTATATATTTGGTGACTTTCTGTACCTCTGTAGCCCTGAGATTGGCAGAAGACCAGATTGCATGTATGAAACATTCCCCAGCTCTATAATGGAACTGGAAGTCCCATCACTGACCATCTAATCATTGTGTTCCAACCCAGAAAGTTTGCAAGTGGCATAGCATCGGACAGGTGTGATAAGTAACCTTTATTCTAGTCATTCTCCCCATAAGCTTTTAACACAAATATTAGGATCCTCTTTTTCATACAAAATGAAATTTGAAAGGAAAAAACCTGAAAATAACTTGCCCAAGGCTATCAACTGAATGCATAACTGAGCAAGAATCTTTAACCCTAACTTAAGTCTCTCCTTGTTCCCAAGCTACTAATATTACGTTACATAAATGATTCCTCCATCTGGAAAATGTTGTGCTTAATAGCACTACCACACAAGGGGCTGGCATTTACGCCTTAACTCCTAATCAAAGTCTGATGATCAAAAATGTCAACGTGCAAGAAAGCAAGAACATGGGAATTGTTCGGAGCAAACTATTACTAGTAAATCCCCAGCTGTTTGATTGAGATTGAACTGTTTCAAAAAAGAAGGATCTGACATTGAACTAGAGGTCCACCTAATCCTATAGGTCTATAAAAAGTTTAAATCCCCTTTAATTCCTTTCTTAGGAACACAAGAGTGCTTGACTTATTGAAACAAACCACAAAGCTGCCCTTTTCAAGACAATACTCTTACTGAGGTCTCCAGAGGACAAAATGGAGTAAGATGAGTAGTTGTAGCATCTTAGAGCCAGTGTGGGACCCATGAAAGCAGCCTGTCATTTAGGAAGTCTGTGCTCCCTTGGGAAGAGAACAATGTGGCTCTCTAGGCCAGATTCCAAGAGAGGAAATGTTTCAGCCCATCAAAGAGCATGTCTCATAACGCAGACAGGTGCAACAATAAAGTCAAGGTATGCCTGTCATCTTTCTCAGGGCTGTTTTGTGGATTAGAACAGAAATTATTCCAGGTTTCCTACCACATGAAAAATCAGCAGAAAGTTGGAGGCAATCAGGATGTGCATATAAAACACAATTTGTGTATATAGCCACACAGGGAGGAAGAGTGGTTGAGAGAGAGCTTCCCTGCAAAAGTACTGCAAAAGAAAAACAATACAAATTACACAGTTTACATGCAGTAGGACTTCTCCAGAACACCGGCCCCCAGATTTTCACCTTTTAAAACTTACTATCAAGGTAAGTTCTAAAATTTACTATCAAAGAACTTTCACGAACTGTAGCTAGCTTCCTCAGATGCATAGACTCAGGAGCAGGAGTGAGAAATGTACCATCTGTAGGCAAGGCCACGTGATGAAGCTTCCTCATCACAGGAAGAAAAAGAATTGGAATTTGCATGCCAAAGGGTGCATTTTAACACAGTTGGGAGGGAGCACATTTTGGGCAGCCTCAGCATAGACTTTGTTCCAAACCAGAAATTAGATCTTAGCCAGTTCCAGCTTCACAGAAAGGAAGATGGAAGATGTTGGAAGATGGAGCAGATGCAGCTCCCACCTCTGAAGCTGCCTGAAATTCAGGCAGACACTAGAAATTCAGGCATCGTACCATGTGCATGGCTACTGGGGTTATTGACAAGGTTTTTTGGACCAGCTTTCTGGAAAATGGGGGGGAAAGGACAGAAGACTGCCTTGGAGGGTTACCACCTTCTTCCTGACATGGTGTTACAAAAGGCATGGGAAGAACACAGGGATGTCAATAGGGAAGGGACAAAAAAACCAGATCTTCAGTCTTTATTTCCCATCCAGCTGTGATGGAAAGGGAGAAATGACAGATATTCAAATTTAGCTATATGAGGTAATGCTGAGGTTGTAGACACTTTCTTGGCTGACAACCATGAAATGAGGAAAATTGTGATCCTGCTGTTACAAAAATAATGTCCAACTGTGAATTTCAGACTGACTCTGTCCCCTATCTTGCTTGCTTACTTGCTTGCTTGCTTCTTCTTTCTAGCTTCTTATTCTTATAAAACACTAGGAACAGTCAATCAAGATTATAAAAACACTGACTGGCATCATATAACAGATATAAGTTTTAATTTAACATCTACATGATCAAGATATTATTTATGCTTTAAGCACTTTGTCAAATCTTTAGAAAGATATTACACTCCCACTCTTTCAGAAAATTATTCCAGAAAATTATTGTAGAACTATTTTGGGTTATTGCTTTGAAAGTGACAAACTTAGTACATGAACTTGCACTTCATCATCATCATCACTGGGTCCTGTGCAGGCACATTGGGCAGCAAATGTTCTTCCAATGAACTCAATAATTTGCAGCATTATCAGCATTGTCCCAAGAAACACTAATGGTTTTAAGATTCTCCTTGAGTGTTTGATGCCAGTTTTTTTTTTAAAAGGCTGGCATTGTTTCTTCTTTAACTTGCACTTAATTAAGTTACTCTATATTCTCTGAGATGATTTAGGATCTTGTGTTAAGTTTCCTGCATAGGTGTGATCATGCAGAAAAAGGGTCAGAGGTCACACTACTGTCCCTGCCATGGCCTTCCATGTCCCTTGGCCCACTCTTGACATCCAGAGGGTAAGTGGGGAAGTTTGAGCCAGGGAATGTATAGAAACTTGTATGGCATAGGCTTTTCTCTCACAAGAGTGCTACACTCAACCTGTGGAAATTGAGGTGACAGCTGGGGAAGCCATGTCATATCTGGAAATGTGTTCCACCTCCCTCCTTCAAGCAAGGAATATATGATGGCTAACACATGGTATTACACTGGAACAAATTGGTTGCCAGCATGGCAGCATAACAGAATTGCTCAGCATGTTTATCACTGTGTCATGACACACTTGAATGCCATTATTGAAAAATATGGTGGTTTAAATGTTATGAAAACTCTTTTTGAGGTGTCTGATCCATTAAGTTATTTTACGCTTGCAAGTCACTTAAGGTAGCAATCACTGAGTACTTGCATATGTGACTTTGTCCGTAAAAGAGGAAAATAATTTAAGATGTAGGGGCTACCTTCTCCCCCCCCCCCCGCTGTGCTTTCTCCCCTCCACCTCTCTTTTGCGACAGCAGATTTTCAGCAAATGATATGTCTCAGTGCAAGCCACAGCTGCCTCAGCTGTGACTTTAAAACAACGCCTCTAATGTTGCTCGTATCTTTCCTGACTTATGTCTTAGAAAGACATGCCTGGCAAAATCCAACTTGCAAAGAACTTTTGGACTTTAAATTCTTCACATTCGTGCACACCTGATGAAGTGGATGGTCCTGATCCATGAAAGCTCACAGACTGTATGATGACTTTTTTCAGTGGTCTATAAAGGTATCACCAACTCTTGTATTTGTGTCCTGCAAGATCAGATTTTCTTAAAGGACTGCATGGCATACGTCGAGATGGTATACCTCAGATTTGGCTGCTTCAAATCTTACAGCAAGAGACTGACTCTTGAAGATTCCTTTTTCAGTCATGCAAATCTATGGCTCTTCTCATTTCTGAAGACTGCAGACACCCAAGTGGAGTTAGCATACTGTAGAGGGACATGGCACCGTTGGGTTATAATACAACGGCAGAGTGTGTCCTACACACATGAGATTGGGTTAAATGGTTTTGAAGGTTGCTTTAAGTAATTAGAGAACCAGGTTTACATAGATCTGGTCTTGGTAAATAGATATGTATCTTGGTGCAGAAAAGACCCACAGAAAGATAGCGAACTGATTAGAAAAGTCTCTACATTTAATCTTACACCAAAGTCTGAGAAGGGCAGTTTCTGTTCCTCCCCCAACAGCTACAAAAACTTTACTTGGCTATTCCCACTGTAGACGTCCAGTTGGCCAAATACAGTTGTAGATGTGTGTGTGTGTGTGTCAGATTTTGTCAGATATTATGAATGTTAAAGTATCAGTCATCTCATTGACCCATAAAAATGTGTAACTGTAGTCAGGTTGTGCTGTTAGTTATGTCTCACTGGAGGATTTGTAGCTGACTCCGCGAATTGCTTCCATTAACAGTTCTTTTTCTTTTCTAAAAAGGTAACAGTGGAGATCAAAGTTCTGCTTGTTATAACTGTTACCCAAACATGCACAAGAGCCCTGGATGTTAGGAACATCAAGTGGTGAAGATGCATGTGTGAATTCACCCTCTATTTCAACTATGTAAAGAATCCATCACCTTTGCAGGGAAGAATAAGGTTGTTGTCTTTTTAACACAGTTAATCTGTTTCTGTTATGTGCTATTTCCTTAAGATCTTGCCAGTCTACTCCATTCAGAAGAAGTGGAGGTGGCATCATTTCCTTTACCCTAAATAGCTTCACTCCCACTAAGCACAAATCAAACAAAGTTGAATAGGAAGGACTCGAAAACCAAACAAGTAGGCTAAGATGAACTGACTGAAGTGTGAAAGCCATCGTCAAATGTTATTTACAACCTCCTTAACTAGCTGATAACAATGAAACACAAACACACACACACACACAAACGCCAGAAAGAAACCCAGTGTGTCTAAGAGGCTAAAGAGTCCTGAGAAATAACACCTTCCAAGACAGATCAAGCAAGTGACTCTCTTCTTCCTGTAAGTTCCGGAGAGCAGCTTTCCTCCTTGATGCTCCAACCCACTCAGGGATGGATGGGTTGGTAGGGAAATTAGGCAAAGCAGAGAGTTGTGCAGGGGCTATTCAGCCCTGTAAATATTTCTAGGCACCCAGACACAAGAGCCAGGCTGACTACAGAGAGGAAGTCCTGTGGCCCCTGTACTCCCCTTCTTCTGTGGGAAAGCAAGGTTGAAAATATCTCCTTTGCTCTGAATTCTTGGTAGCCTCCTCCTTTGTGCCCTTTAGTTTCTATCCATCCAGGTGGGGGGCTAGCCTGGTGTGGGAGCAACTTTAGAAGCTGGTCTCCAAACTCACTTACTGTATATATCTCCACTCACCTAATCCAGTGGCAAAAGAGGAAAATTTAGCCCCATTAATCCCAGACACTCCAAAAACACAAGGTCACCCTCCATACGCACACAGCATCCATCAGGTTTTCTTTCCCATCTTGTCTTTGCATTGGGCCAATGCAAAGGACCAGAAGAAAATTATTGTAGGAAGCCACCATGAATGAACCAGGAATTCACCAGCCCTATTCGGTAATAACTGAAAAGAGGCAGGTGAACAACTTTAACCACAGGCTGCTTAACTAAACAAATGAAATTATGAATGAACAAATGAATGAATACTTTGCTTTGAAGTTTGCAATACCTCCTGGGCTCTCTGACTGGGCTTTTGGGGGTGATAAAAGATGCCCCCTCACGATGGATCAGTTTCTAAAAGGAGAATCAGGGCTCAGACAACTTAACCCTGCCAACCACTCTAGCTTTCTATTGGCCGCGTGCACGTTGACCAGAGACAACACTTTGCACATGGCCAGATGCAGGATCCCTTAGTTTTCAACAGCTTTGCCATTTATTTAGGCCAAAATCTTTTACCCTCATTAAGGAAAGTGTAGCCGTCCAGATGTTGGATTTCAACTCCAGTGCACTTGAGCCAAAATCAAGATATGATAAAAGCTGCAGCCCAAGAGCATCTGACTTTATTCCCCATCCTGACTTTATTCCATGCATCTCTAGCTGCAGAGCAAGTCTGGAGTGTGACAACTTTTGGTTTCATAGGAGTAGTTCATATTCACCAAAAATTTACTAATATTTACTAATATTAATGAAAAGGGAATCCATAGACCTGCTTGTCTAGCACTAGGCTCTGATATTAATCTATTCATAACTAAGGTTCCTCCTCTCTATATTCCACCCTCCCCATACGTTACACCACCGTAATAGTACCTGGAGTTACGCTCTAGTCTAGAGAAACACCCCCGCCCAGTTTAAATCTGGAGGGTTGTAAAAACGCATCACACTCTAGCTCTCACGAGAAGAGAAATCTCCATGGAAAAGACCCTGATGTTGGGAAAGTGTGAAGGCAAGAGGAGAAGGGGACGAAAGAGGACGAGATGGCTGGACAGTGTCATCGAAGCGACCAACATGAATTTGACACAACTCCGGGAGGCAGTGGAAGATAGGAGGGCCTGGCGTGCTCTGGTCCATGGGGTCACGAAGAGTCGGACACAACTTATCGATTTAACAACAACAATCACACTCTAGCAAAATCATCCAGGAGAGAGCGTGCCGGGAGACAGCCTGCAACACCTAAGGATCGGTCGGGATCTGTGTGTAAATCTCGCCATAGGTGAGAAATCTCTCCTGGGTAACATCACCTAGGGTTTCTCAGTTGGAATGCCTGATAATACGCTGCCCATTCCTCAAAGCAAGCAACCTCTTATGATCGGCTGCTCCTCTGGCTCCCTTTAGCCACACTTACTCCTAAGGACTACTGGTGAATCGCCTTGAGGGCCCCGGGATGTCAAGGCGCTCGAAGGCCGGCACACTTTTTGTCCTCCTTCCCTCCTTCCCTTCCAATAAGCAGGAATAATCCCGGACATTTGCTGGCAATTACCATGCGTGGGGCACCAGCTAGGCTGGCCGGGGCAGGGCGTGGGGGGTATGGGGACCAGGGGCAGTGGCTTGCTCGCCTCGCCTCGCCTCGCCGGGCCCCGGGAGAAGCCTGGGGGAGGGGGTTGGGGGGGCACTTACTGAAGACGCTGTTCTTCTCCAAGGTGCCGTTGATTTTGCCGTTGGTGTGGATCTGGAGGTGATACTTCGTGGCGCAATAGAGCTTTCGGCGCCGGGGCGCTCCGCCGAGATGCTCGTAGACTCCGCCGCGCCCGCCGGCATCTCTGCGCCAGCGCGGGTCGCACGCCTGCCCTCCGCGCCGGGCACAAGCCGGCCCGTCGTCCTCCTCCTCCCCGGCCGCCCCCGCCGTCGTGGCCAGCCCAGGGGAGCCCGACGCCTGCCAGAAGACACTCAGCAGGAAGACGACCCAGGTGGTCACCATTGTGGCATGATGGCCGCAGCGGCGCTCAGCGCGGAGCAAAGCACCCGGACCCTCCTGCCGCCGCCGCCGCCGCCGCCGCCTCCATGGGGGACGCGCCGGATCCGCGGGGGACGCCGTGCCAACCCGGGCGCGTCGGTGGCCGCGTCGGAGGCGCTTGCCGGGGGGGGGGGAGGCTCGCCGGTTCGGCGGGCTGGACCGCCGCCCCGATCAGCAGGGACTTCGCCGCAGCTCGCTCCTCTTCAGTCCCATCCCTCTCGCCCGCCCCACCCCCCTGCCACCGCCGCCGCCGCCTCCCGGCTCAGTCTCTGTTCGAGATCTCCTGAAATGGATCAACGCCGGAGACCGCGAGAGGAACAGAGCGGAGGCCCGGCTGGTGGGATCCGGTGGAGGTGCTGCCGCAGCCACCAGAGGACACCTTGGCTCTCCAGAAAGAGAGACGGACGGACGGACGGACGGCCCGCCTGGGATGGGCTGAGGGGGAACGGAGGGGGAGGGAGGGAGGGAGGGAGAGAGGGCTGGGCGCCCCCTCCCCCGAAGTACAACCCAAGGGGGGGGGGAAAGACCTTTTCTTAATCGACGGACCGTCAACAGAAAAAAGCCCCGCCGGCCGGCCACCCCACCCCCCCGCTGCGGGGCTACGAGCGCTTCGTGTCGTGTGAGTGCCACCCGGGATGAAACTGCACCACGGCCACTCCACGCAGGCGCGCGCACCCACATGCGGGACGCAACCCCCACCACCACCTTTCTGGACTTTTAAAACGCCGTGTCACTCTCACCGACCTACCCACCTACGCTAGGAAGGGGGCCCCTCTGTGTGTGTGGGGGGGGGGACAGTTCCCAGGCAAGAACGGAACAGCCGCCGCCTAGCCCGACGGTGCGCCTCTGCCAATGCCGGGCGCGATCGCCCATGGGAGAACCTCTGGCAGGACGCATCGGGAAATGGAGCGGCGTTGATTTTTTAATTTTTTTAAATCTGGCTCCGGTTTTCGGGGACTGCAGCCCACTTCCTCGTTGGCAACTGATCGATCAAGGCAACCAGTGGCGTGGGCTGGAGACCACGAAAGTTTTAAGCCAAGGGAAATGAGGTGCCGCAGCCTCCCTTCTGTTGCTTTATTCGCAAACGGGCTACTTCGAGAAAAGCGCACCCGGGGGGTCGTCTCAGAGACCAGGCGCTCTGCTTCTAAAAGCCCAATGAGTGACACATCGGATGACTGATGGCAGAAGAGGGTGGCGCGGCATGGGGTTTTCTTTTCGTGTTTTAAATGCACGTTTAAAACAAAACAAAAAGGAAGCACAGGAAAACGACCTTCTGGGTAGAAGGGGGAAAAGCCATTCAAAGAGTGTATAGAATTGGCCGAATCTATAGGAAACCTTGACATCTGAGCGGTCAGCCTGGAGGCAGGCGGTGCATTATGGCTTCTTCCAATTTGAAGAGGCACTTGTTCAGCAGGCCGAGGCAAAGAGCCAGTCCCGAAACCAGCAAAATCAGGGAGCTGGACAGGGGACAGATTGTATTTGTCCTCAGTGTGGAAGGGATTGTCATTCTCGAATTGGTCTTCTCAGCTACACTAGACGCTGTTCCAAGTCTTCCATACAGAGCACGTTACCATAGTCTCTCGAGGATGCCTTTTCTGTGTGTGGCAACCTTGCCCGACTATAATAAAATGTTGATAAGGTTTAACTTATCCGTCTAATTTATTCGTGAAAGGAAATCTTTAATGACCATAGTGCGCTCCTCTGAGTTCGACCATAACAAGTCTTTTCAGCTTTTTCTTTTTCTTTCTTTTTTTTGTTAAAATATCTTTCAAAAATCTTTTTTGGGGAATGGAATATATATATATAGAAACTTCTATAAATAAAGAAGAAAAACACTAGTCTAAACTGCTAACGTGCCCACATAAAAAACGGGGCGAGAATGGGATTGCCTAGTTAATAACAATTTCCTCAAAATAAACTCTAAAAACATTTAAAGTAGGGGAGGAGAGAATGCCACTACATATTTTAACCCACTGCGCAGCCCTATACACTAAACTTAATGAGTTCACCCACAGAGGGGAAAAATGTATGTTGGATTGGGGCCCCAATGCAAGGGGACTTAGTCCCCAGGAAGTACTGAATAATGTGGGGTTTACTTTACAATAGCTGTTGAAAATTACCAAAGTGATTCAAACTGTTAAACTACTACAGAGATTCAGAGAAATCTAGTGGAAGAGTGATGGGAATCTTCCTAGAGGGAAAAAACGGTCCCAAGAATTAAGAAAATAGCTACAAAAGCTTTCTTTGATAAAGGAAATAGACCGGAAAAATGATCTAGTCAGTGTCTCCTGAACAGCTCGATCCTGCCCAGAAGTAAAAGACATTACGCAGTTCAATCGTCTGGCATGAGAAATGAAAGAAAATACAGTATTAAAAACCCAGCCCGCCTCCCCACAACCTTTCCTTGAAAGACTGTCTTCCTTTCCCACGAGATGTATTGGGCTCCTGTCTCACAAGGAGAACTAGATTCTACGGAAACATCTGAACGGGAAAATGTTAGAATGATGATGAGTTTGTTTGGTTTTTTTAATACGTGATGGGATTCAATCAAAATTAAAGCACACAAATATGCCTCCTGGCTTAAAACGGGGTAGTGGAGTATAGAAACAAATTATCTTTGGCTGAATCAGTTCCTCAAATTAATGCACTCCCCAATCCCTTTGTTCCTGCCTTCCGCAGGGAAGCTGGGCTAGAAAGCCGACCGAAATAGGAATATCTGGTTCCTAGTGATGTTGGAGAAAGATACACGTGTACTTTTTAAAGGGGCGGGGAAGAAAATCCGTTCAAAAGCCATGGCCATAAACAACCCAGCATCTACATGGACGAATCACTCAGAAAGCTCGATCGTGGAGACATCGGCGAGACAGGAGCAGGATGTCCTAAAATTAAAACTCTCTCCCTCCCCCCCCCCCAATTTCTGTTCGTACCCCGCCTTCCAAAAATCAGCTCCAAGCCTCAATGGCGGACGAGTAAACCGTTAAGGAGAAGAGCTCCGATTGCTTCCATCTTGATTGCATTATACTGTAGTTAGTTTTCCTAATTAGCACCTACATCGCCGCCGCCTCCGCCAGCCTTTATACCTCGGGGTTTCGAGCAGAGATCGGCTTCCTGCTGGAAGCAGCGCGTCGTGGCTACAGCCTCCCGGCCAGGATGCTGATCCCGGGCGGTCGGTGGTCTTAAGAGGGTCTTCTTGCCCAGCTAGACAGCTATCTATCTATACAAGAAACCATCAGCCCACTCTTGTACATTTTAAGTCCGTCTGGTGACCTGTGTGTGTTTTCTTTATAAACCAACTAGGGCGCTTTTGATGTGGTCTCACTCGGACCAAGTGCGGGACCTCAGATGTGGTCCAGCGATTCTTTCTGGAAATATTTTTAATTATGCCCCACAGCTCTTTCTCTCTGTGTGTAGCTCCAATGTATTAATCAAGAGAGCACTTTTGGAGTCGGTTACTTAATGCGGGGGAGGAAGAGGAAGAAGCATCGCGCAGGCGAAATTGCCCTCCAAGGATCTTTTAATTCTGCAGTTGAGTCCGTTTTCAAAGGAAGTCCTCCTCTCCCTGAACAGACCAGGAGGGGCTGCTTAGAAAGCTCTTGCCAAGCGGGGCTTTGGAAGGCTGCGATCCCACCTCTGGAAGTCATAAGCGTTGGACTCAATAGGATGCACTTGCAAGAGGAAACGTTTCGATGGTTCTATAGAGCCAAATATTTAGGAGCAAGCTTGCGGAACTATGTGGCCCTCCAGAAATTGTGGAACTCCAGTTTCCATCCGCTCCAGCCAGCAAGGCCAGTCATTAAGGACGGTGGGAATAGGAGGCCAACATCTAAAGCATCACCGCCTCCCACCCCGATTTTAAACGTCATTTCTCCCTCCTCCCCACCAAACAGGCATGCTTATCCTAAACGTGTTCACGTGCAAGTTGACTCTTGATAATTCCAAGGCTTTATTTTTTTATTTTTTATTTTTATTTGATTTATATCCCTCCCATCTGGTATATTCTACCACTTTGGGCGGCTCCCACCTTAGCATGCTAGGTGGATCCTAAACTAAAAGCACCGGCTTTTTTTTGAGGGGGGGGGTTCCTTACATCGAACAGGTGAGCTCAGCCCAGCATCTAGGTAAGGACTCCGGTAACCCGAGGAAGGCAAGCCCACAGGGATTTACCTGTGAGAAGACACGCGAGCCAACAAACTCCTGGGACCGAAAGCTACGACGCAAACCTACTAAGGGAACCGTAAATCTAACCGAATTTATTAGGATTTACTTCAAGTCAGGATTATGATTGGCTACCCAAGTCCCATAGAAATCGCACAGAAGGACTCTTTTCCTTCTCTTCAGGCCTGGGATGTCCTTCATTTAAACGAGTCCGGAATCCTTTCCCTCCCCTAAGTTTCTGAAAGCGGGGTGCCTTCCGCAAGAGATGGACGGTAGCTCCCATCATTGCTCGCCGTTGTCGCTCGACTCCTCCGCAGGGCGCCAGGCGAGGGGAGGCGTTGACGTGCTCGCAGCCGGGGCCCTTTCAGACACGAGAGGAAGGATGCTTGTTGTTTTTAATCGGGAGCGGAGAGAAGACCTCCTCCCCATCGCCCTGCTTCCAGCTGACGATGGAGAAGTGTTGATTTAACTAGCTCGGCTCCGGGTGTTCCTCTCCGCTCTTTCCCCAGGGAGCGACGCAGTCCCGCAAGGATTCCCGCCCGGAGGTGTTGTGCCGGAGCCTCGGGGCGTCCCCTTCGCCCGCCCCCCCCGCCCGGACAGATTTCCTCGGGGCGCGAATAGGAGGACCCGCAGCGTGCCGAGAAAGGAAGGCATGGCGGCCGAGGGGGGGGAGGGGCGGGGGCCGATCAGGCAAAATCCAAAGAAAACAAGCCGAGAACATGTGGCACCTTAAAGGCTATTACATTTCATCGTGAGCTTTCGTGCACACGGCCATTCCCGTCAGACGCAGGGAAACAGGAACGAAAAGTTGAATGAAACATCAGTTTCATACAAACTATTCATTGGCTGCTGGACGCGTCTTCTATTTACAGGCAGTGATTTTTGGCCTCTGTTGTTAATGGAAGCTGACCCACCTCCACCACCAGTGGAACACCCATTACTAGTGGAGGCACGGACTGGAGAAAGAGGTGAAAAGGCAGCGGGGAGGTATGTAGCTTGCGGGCCCCGCTCGCTCTGCAAATCCCCGCTCCCGCCATAGGAGTAACGACGCGCGCACCAGCTCCGCCGCACCTGCCGGACGGCGAGGGAGATGGGATTTGGGGAGGGGGAAAGAGGGCCGCTTTTCAGCCTCGGCTGCTTCCTTTGTGGCTTCCTCAGTGAAGCAGTTCTGCACCCTGTGAACAATCTAATCTTGTTGAACTGACTTTCCAGACCACACAGCAGCCCTTGGCCTCCCTTCTGATGCGGACCCAGAGTTAACAAGGCTCATTATACCTCGTGGAGCTCTCCCTCCAGCCCATTTCTCTTTGAAAGGGGGCCTTCCTAAGCAGAAATGTGGAGGGAGTACGGTAGGGTAGGCCCCAAAAGAAGGACACATTCCATAATTCAGTAAAGAAGGGCAATACATTAAAACGCCCTGCCTGCATCTTTTTCAGGTGGCCTGAATGGGGATTTGACTTTTAGACAAGCCTGTGGGCCTACGATTCACAAACGAGATATCCCTGAACCATTCCAGCACACATACATTTAAAGGACGGCAACAACCGCAAGTGTGCAATTAAACAGAATCTCCCCACCCCCACCATCTTTTTATGTTTGTAAAAGAGCAAGAAAAAGCAACATGTGCCCCATGGTTTTAAAATAAAACCACAATGAAAAGTCTTCTGACACATTTTGGACAAAAAGGCTTATTTTTAGGAGCTTTGGGGGGAAGTAGAGATGCCTGCCCATTCAAAATGCAAAAAGAAAAGTTGAACATTCAGGGAACGGATGTGGAGTATCCTTAAGCTCCACCTACAGCTTCAGCCATGCTTTATTTGGCAGATTAAGAGAGAGAAAAGTTGAAAGGCATTGAAATATACTTACCTCTCTTCCACCCCACCCCCTTCAGTCCTGCTTTAGGTAAAACAAAAAAACAACAAAAAACATGAAAACTTTTGCAGTCACTCTGTTCAGCTAGTTAGCCTAGCCAAAATTGGGAAACGGGTACGACAAGGCTGTATATTGTCCCCATGCTTACTTAACTTATATGCAGAATGCATCATGCAAAAAACCGGACTGGGGGAATCCCAAACTGGAATTAAGATTGCCGGAAGAAATATCAACAACCTCCGATATGCAGATGATACCACTCTGATGGCAGAAAGTGAGGAGGAATTAAGGAACCTTGTAATGAAGGTGAAAGAGGAGAGTGCAAAAAATGGTCTGAAGCTCACCATCAAAAAAACTAAGATCATGGCCACTGGTCCCATCACCTCCTGCCAAATAGAAGGGAAGAGATGGAGGCAGTGACAGATTTCTCTTTCTTGGGCTCCATGATCACTGCAGATGGTGACAGCAGCCATGAAATAAAAGACGCCTGCTTTTTGGGAGGAAAGAGATGACAAACCTAGACAGCATCTTAAAAAGCAGAGAAATCACCTTGCCGACAAAGGTCCGCATAGTCAAAGCTATGGTTTTTCCTGTAGTGATGTATGGAAGTGAGAGTTGGACCATAAAGAAAGCTGACGGTCGAAGAATTGATGCTTTTGAATTGTGGTGCTGGAGGAGATTCTTGAGAGTCCCCTGGACTGCAAGGAGAACAAACTTATCCATTCTGAAGGAAATCAACCCTGAGTGCTCACTGGAAGGACAGATCCTGAAGCTGAGGCTCCAATACTTTCGCCATCTCATGAAAAGAGAAGACTCCCTGGAAAAGACGCTGATTTTAGGAAAGTATGAAGGCAAGAGGAGAAGGGGACGACAGAGGATGAGATGGTTGGACAGTGTCATTGAAGCAACCAACATGAATTTGACCCAACTCCGGGAGGCGGTGGAAGACAGGAGGGCCTGGCGTGCTCTGGTCCATGGGGTCCACGAAGAGCTGGACATGACTAAACGACTAAACAACAACAAATGAGGCAATCAATGGAAAATAATATAGCCAATTTCAGGAATTATGGAGCAGAGCTGATAAGAGTTGTTCCCATTGTCTCTCCACATCCCCTTTAAAATGGGACAACCAGCTGCTTTCCCCACGATGCTTAAATGTCCACAAAACTGCAGGGCCTTTTCTCTGGCCAAATGTAATGCCATGCCTGGTGCTGTATCATATGGTAGGTATAACACAGTGATGGTGAACCTTTTTAAGCCCGAGTGCCCAAACTGCAACACAAAATCAACTTATTTATTTTAAAGTGCCAATACTGCAATTAAAACCTGAATGCTGACATTTTAGTTTAGAAAAAAACAACTGGTTGTGCACTGCAACAGTTAAATGCTTGTTTTTTCCCCCTTAATGGCCCTGATCCTCCAATCCCCCATTGGGCTAGACTGGAAATGTTCGCCATTGCACTCCTCTGCTGGACCACCAGCAGATGGGCATACCGAAATCCAGGATCGGAGGACGGGTAAGTATTTCTCTATGGTGACTTATGGCTTATGTGCCCAGAGAGAGGGTCCTGTATGCCTCCTGTGGCACACATGCCATAGGTTCGCCATCACTGGTATAATGGAACCCCTTATCTCAAAAGATATTGTCCATGTGAGCAAGGTGCTTGGGAAATCCTCACTCACATGCTCTTGCACTGTCTGCTTCATCAGGACCACCGCAAAAAGTACATCACCTCAATATTGTTAAAGCAGGAGGGGAAATCTGATCTGGACAAGGTCCATTTTATGTTATCAGTGGAGGTGGTTGACATTCTGGAACAAGTAGCTCTTTTCCTTGGGTCAATTGTTAGGAGGCGAAGCACTGACCTCGAACGAATGTATTTATTGCACGCTCCCTGTGAATCCAGAAATCTAACAAACTAGACAATTTAAAATATAATATATAAATACTACAGTATTTGCTTCTGAAACAAGATAAGAATTTCCACATTCAAAGGTTGTTTGGGTTGTTTTTGTTTGTTTGTCTTGCTTTTCTAAATTCTTGAGCTAGAAATGGAGAGTTTGATTCCCTACGGTGTATAGCCAGCCTGTGTGGCTTTGGGCAAGCTGCACTGTCCCAAGTTGTCCCCAATAGAAAGGAATGGTAAATCAAACCCTGAAAAGGGTCACCATAAGTCAGAATTGACTTGATGACACATGGTTATTATTATTTATTGTAAAAAAACAAACCAATTGTCATGTGTAATAAGATTATAATTATTCTGATAATCATTGGAATAGCAAAATGCAATTAACCTGTGTAAATATTGTATATGTTTGGTTCACTTCATTCAAAGTCCAATTATCATTCAAAATTTATCTTTCTTGAGACAGATCTATATTGACTATTACTCCCCATGAACCCCATTGGCCTGGGATAGGATTCTAAGAACTCTGCTTACTTGATCCATATCTTTCCAGAGTGGTTAGGATCATAGAAGATTTAAAGGTGCTCTTTCTGCTATTAATAACCGTTTCCTTCTGGAACAGCTTCCTTCAACCTGGCAATGTATAGATAGATATATGACATTACAAGCTTCACTGTCCATAGCCCAGTGACCATGCTATAAGGAATGATCAAAGTCCCAGCTCAATATGAGCAGTGACTTGGAGAAGGCTCTTAACTGGGGGAAACAGCAGTACATGGCTCTCCATTGCACTGTTCACATCCTGCCTGCATTTTAATTTATTTATTTTAAAATATACAAACCCTGCTTTTATGACTTGAGTGTACAAGGTATCTACCACCACCACTACAATTTAAAATATAGCAACTAAAATTGTCTTCTAAATGCAAACCCCAGAACTACTAAACATTAAAACAGCAGAACCATTAAAATACAAGAATGATGGTGATAAATAACCACCTAATAAAAATTAAAAATCTTGCAAACAATGGCAACAACAACAATAGTGACGAACAAAACTGCAATCACCTACCACATGCTTTCCTAAAAGGGAAGGATGTCTTCAGTTTTTTGAAGATCATCAGTGAATGACTTCCTGATCTTTCGGAAGAAAGTTTCAGAGTCCAACAGAAGGCATTTTTCCTAGTCCTCAATAAACATATCATGTTAGGATTGTTGAGATATAAAAAAATGGTATCCAAAGATGATCTCATTAAGTGGACATAATTATATAGGAGATGAAGATCATTCCAATATTCTGATCTCACACCATCCAGGACTTTGAAGATCATCCCGAGGGGTTTGATTTGAACCAACCAACAAACAAAAAGCCATGAAACTGTTTCGGTGAGGGAATCGCATTGTACAATTGCATTCTGGATCAGATGTTATGTGGTGCTTTCAGAAAGTGGTATTGGATTATCACTATTCCAAACCTTGGGAGGTATACTAGGGCATGGGAAGATTCCCTCTTGCCCCGAGTGTTTTTAATACAGTATCTAGATGATAATTTGCACATGGAGTGTAGTGTTGTCAGTTTTCACATGGAGTATAGTGTTGTCAGTATGCATCAGTGGCTGAAATGGAGTAGTTAGTCACAACTAGAATAGGCACATTGAATCAATGGAACTTACAGAGGAGTTGGCTGGCCAGATCCCCTTTGATTCAATGAGCCTATTCTAGTCACAACCTACTACTGGATTTCAGCCATTATATATTCTCAATTTTTGCAAAATCTAGAATTGGCATTGTTTTCCCTTTGGTACTGTAATGTATTCTGGGCTGAACTCAAAATTAAGGCAGACTAATTTGGCTTCTCTATAGAACATGGCGGTTTGACTGTTAGCTGCAGAGTGGTTTATAGGTAAGTTGGTTTGGGTTTGCCAAACACTTCCTTGCCTTTGCACCTACACTCACAACAGAACTCGGGGCAGTAGTACAAGCAGCACATTTGAACCATGTGGTATTCCTGCAGCATCATTTAATTGCCAAAATACAGTAATGTTAAAACTCACTTTTACAGCATGAACCATAGTGTACATTTCCCTTCATGCTCAACTTTTCCAGATACTGCTACACATCCTCACTGAAGTATCTAGGCCTGTGCCTCTTCCATGACAATTCCTTGATTCCCTCAGTGATGTGTATTTCCTGCTTCAGTACTTTTGAGAAAGGAGAGCTAGAATCCTCTCTGCAAAATCAAAAGTTAAATTGGCTTGAACCTGGCAGGGGGAACATATCTGTTCAACATGGACCTGAAGATGGAACTGTTTAAAAGCTCCTTATTTTGAACATATGACCCCCTACCCCCTTTCATATCAGCACTCAAAGGAGGTTAATAGTACCATCATGGATTGGACTTGTTGTCTAACGTGACATGATCTCATACAGTAACTTCAGATGATCACCTCATGTTATCAAAACCAGGAATTTCCATTGATCATGAGGTATTTACTAACAAGAATGAAGTAATGGAAAGGGAAACATGATCTCTCGGTTGTAGTGAGGGTCTCACTGCAAATGTTTCTAGGCCAAATGTAAGATATTTCCTCTTTCTGCTGTCTCTGGCTGGGAACGCCATCCTTTGTTTTTTCTTCAGGTGGAGAGTATTTTGACAAATACTTTAACTGTGTTTGTTAAAGTTTTCAAAGATCCAGTTAGCCACAACCATTTACCAAGCCAATTGCAAATTTAATAATTGCAGCAAATACCCCCCACCCCCCAAACAACAAACTGATTAGGGGACTGGTCGTAAGCCAGAGTTAGGAAAGATTGGTGTTTTATTTTTTTTTATTTTTTTATTTTTTGAGATTGCAACTCTCAGAATGCTGCAGCCAGCAGAGGAGTAAATGACAGTAATTAACAAAAAAAATAATCTGTGTTAACTAGGATCATAGTTACCAACTGCAGCATAGTAGGGGAGAGGAATTATAGCTCTGAGCAAATTCTTTTTAATGCTGTGAGCTCTGAATTCAGTTCCTAGTACTTCAGGTTGAAAGAGTGTGGTAATAGTTTATATGGAAGAACTCTGCTGAAGGTACTGGAGAATTCCAACCATTTAGAGTAGAAAATATTGGGATAATGGAACAGACTTTCTGTCCAGTTTTATGCAGGGATAAGCCTTTTTAGTTTCTCCTGCAGTAGAATTTTTAAAACAATATCCTTCCTAAATATTTGACAATTTGCAAAATTTTGTAAATTTATTTAAAAAAGTAAAGGGAAACTATAGTTTTCTTTCCTATACTGGTCGACTTAGTCAGTACAGCTATTACCAGCATGGAGAACATTGTCTAACCATGAGAGAAATCGGTTCATCTCCTTGCCAATACAGGAAGCTATAGAAAAACCTTCCCTTACAGATGGCCATTTAATTCTCAGCAAAGTTCATCACCATCCAGGGGTCACCTGTTCTGCTATTAAACAACCTGCACTATCAGGATGTTCTTATTAATACTTAATTATATTTATCTCGTTAAAATTCATTTTGGGGTTTTTTGGCCCACTTCACCAATTTGTTAAGGTAGCTTTGAAACCTATTCTCTCTTCTAAGGTCCTAACTATTTCTCACAGTTTGGTGTTGTTTGCACATTTTATGAGCACCCTTCTATTCCTTTGTCCAGGTCATTTATAAAGTCATTGAATAATCCTGCAACAAGAGAACACCACAGCACACCAATTAGCACGGTCTGTCCAAGATGACAAGAAACCATGAGTGAGCACTCTGTGAGTTCAGTCTATCAGCCAGTTAAGTCCACCTAAGAATAGTATTACCTAGTCCGTTTTACTACCCTGATTCAAAGAATATCATGGGTGACCTTGTCAAATGCCTTATGGAAGTCAAGACACACTACATTCACAAAATTCCCTTTACCTACTAAATCTATCAATCTATCAAAAAAAGGAGGTAAGGTTAATCTGATGTGACATAGTCTTGAGAAACCATGCTGGTTTCTAATAATCATCACATTACTTTCAATGTATCATTTAGTGCTCACAGACTGACGAATTCATTATCTTCTTAGAACCTTTCCAGGTATAGATGCCAAACTAACCAGTCAATAGTTGCCTAGGTTGCCTCCCCTACCCCCAATTCTGAAGACACAGAGAACATTTGCTCACCTCTAGTCTCCAAGGATCCTACCTGTTCTACAAGAATCCTCAAAGGTTGCAGAAAAATTTCTGAAATGTCATATGATTTTTTAGTAACATTGAATGCTGTTCCATCTGTCTCTGAAGGCTTGAACTTTTTTAAGTTCGTGAATATGTTCCCATATTGCTTCTTCACCTATTTTATTTTATTTTTTAAAGCTTTTATTCATTTTCATTAACGGTAAGGGTTGGGGCGTGGGTAGAAGGGAATAAGAAAGGAAGGAATAAGGATGGGGAAAATGTAAAATTCCAGAGAGCAAAAGAATATTCTTACATCCACTTAATTATATTAAGAAACAGAAATCACGTAAGTAAACGATGTAACAAATTTTTCCAGACTATCATTACGACTCTCTCCATTCCTTTGGATCTTCTCATACCTCTTTTATCTACTTTGTTTGTTTGTTTGTTTGTTTGTTTGTTTGTTTGTTTGTTTGTTTATTCGATTTATATCCCGCCCATCTGGTATATTCTACCACTCTGGGAGGCTTACGGCATATCATAAACAATTAAAAAACATAAAAGATTAGCATACAACAATAACAAATAGTGCAGGAATATAGTAAATAATAAATAGCAAAGCAAAAGAAATCAGAAGTTGACAGGAGGGAAGGCCTGGATGTACATCCATGTATACTTTCCAGTACATATTTCAGATCCAATATAAAACTGTTCCTATTTTTTGAGTCCTTTTTGAGATGATCCTTCATTTAATGCTTCTGTTAGTATATCTATTTCCGCCACTTCCAGTATCTTTTCTATCAGCTCCTCCAGAGACGGTACCTCTTCTTTCTTCCAATATTTTCCATATGCGTAGTATCCTCACTGCCGTAATTACATGTACTATCAAACATGTCATTTCTTTATCTACAATTTCAGTCATAACATTCAATAAAAACAATTCTGGTTTAAGTGGTATCACATAAGATTTTTTGTAGTATTTTATGTATTGATCTCCAATAACTTTTTGCTTCCCTACATGTGCTTCTTTACCTATTTTAGACTGTGTGTCGCTCACTGCATCATTTATATGATTTTCACCAGGTTCAAATCTATTTTCCTTTTGAAGGAAGGTGCAGGCTCAGTACGTGTTGAACAGTTCCACCTTCTTTCTGCTGCCTGTTAGTCCTTTTGTCATCCAAACTTACTAGTGCCTTGTTCTTACTCTTGCTCTGAACATAACTAACACCTCCCTATAGGTTTGAACTTCTATTCTAAATCATTATGACACTTAATCAGCTAGACATTGTCTCTACAAATATTAGCTGTTTGTTTGTGCTCTTCTCTGGTGATTCATCCCTCTTTCTTTATATATGCTGATTTTAAATCTCATCTCATCAGAAAGCTCCTTATGTAGCCATCCTAGTTTCTGTAGATACCGTCTACTTTTCTTTCTCATCACAACTTTTGCAAATGTGCCTTCAGTATCTCACATTTAAGAAGCCCCAACGCATCATGAACTTGCCTTTTTAGAATATTTTTGACCAAGGGATCTCACCTGCCATTTCTATAAGTTCACTGAAATATGCTTTCTTAAAATCCAGAGAACTCATCTAGTTATGCTCCTTTTATAGCTGCTTACCAAGAGCTGCAACTACATGCCCAGTAAAAACTGGGTGGAATACAGTGGACCCTCTACTTACGGAATTAATCCGTATTGGAACGGTGGCTGCAGGTCAAAAAGTCTGTAGGTCAAGTCTCCATTGACCTACAATACATTGAAAACCGATTAATCCCATAACCGGCCATTTTTGTTCCATTTTGTTTTCCATTTTGGTTTTTTTCTGGTCTGTAGGTTGAGTCTCCGGCTGCAAGTCAAACCTACATTTTGCGGCCAGAGAAATCTGTAACTCGAAAAGTCTGTAAGTCGAGCCGTCTGTAAGTCGAGGGTCCACTGTATAAAGCAATGTTCACCATTTCACATGGCTTAAACCCTACTGCATTTTAAACAACATCCAATGGGCACTATTTTTCAATTGCAGTATGGCTTCCTCTGCATTCAACTCAGTAGGGCAGCTTGTTTAGTGGGTATCTGGATGGCAGTGGTCAAGGACCATAGTCTCCAGCCATTGAAAACACCACTGCTGCTGCCATTGCTGCGGCCAATGTGCTCTTTGGCCACTACTGCCACCAACAACCAGCCAAGAGAAACACAGACTTCATAACAGGTTTCAGTCTGGTTTGCAAATAACTCTAAGTAAAATGCTTACTATGTGTTATTTTCAAAAGTGTAGGTCCTGCCTAGAAGAGTTTAAAGCTGAGAGCCTCTCAGGTGGCAACTCTTAATATTGTTGACTACTCAGGAATTCAAACCCAGATGTTTAAGAGTTAAAACAGATCCCACAGGGATCTACATGGAAAAATCTGCCAGTTTCAGTTTCTCCACGTTTGGATTTTAAACATCTTTGCTTCTTTCCACCCAAAATCAGAAGAAAATAATGAATTAATGTATATCGTCTTTAAAAACAAACTGAAATGACGTTCTCACACATCCCCAGTTAAGAGAGGGCTTCTGAAGAAGAGCTAGAAGAAAAAGCTCATTCTCCAAAACTGTTGGAGAAGTGGTTACTTTAGCAAATTCTAATTCTGGGTCTAGATACTATTGACCTGATCATTCCACCCTCAGTGAGATAGAAGCACAGCAGTTAAATGCCAAACCAGAACATCTGTCCTAACTGTGAATGCAATTAACATAAATTTGTCATTTTTTAAATTTCTGTTGTTTGTTGTGTTGAGAAGATCTGGGGCCCTCATGGTTGGGTTGGCATGCTTAACTCTGTCTTTTCCTGCAATATTCCCAAGAACCAAAATTCCTTTTTGTTGCTTCTGTTTGCATTTGAAGGAACACCTACCTTGGCAAAGTCAATGACTTACAATTACATTTTATCAAGTGTTTTTTCCCCTCCATTTTGAAACAAAATGTTCTCGATTAGCTAATAAAGACTGTTTTCCCCCTAAACAAACAAACAAAAAAAACAAATCAATAATAGTAACAAGTTCTCTCTGTCTCTCTCTCTGTCTTTCTCTCTCTCTCTCTCTCTCTCTCTCTCTCACACACACACACACACACACACACACACCTAATAGTCGAGCCAGCAAACTCTTAGTCTTGAAAATAACCCTGACTTGCATTAGCAATCCCACTAAAGAATTAACTATACTTGTGGTTAAGAATTACTTAAGGGGACAAAGATTTCAAGAAGCAGACCTTTGGTCAGACAACAGCATTTTAATTACAGACAATCTCTGAACAGTGTGTGTACAAAAGAGGGGTTTTCTTCCCCCTCCCCAGACAATAACAACTGTTATTAGCCTGTTCTTTCCCCCCTCTCTTGGTCTGTGGTTTAAAAGGAGGCACCAACAATCTAAACCAAATAAAACTGACCTTTGAACCTTTTCTGCTGTACTTTTTCTCATGCCATGATTTCTTTAGTGTGTTAGTGATCTGAAGGCTCGTTCTGGGCTACAGCCACTTTCCCAGACAAGACTGCCTTTCGTCCCCTGACAAATCACTGCTGAGCCCCTTTTGTCCTGCACCACTTTGATCTCACCTGCCTGTCAGGAGAAAAAAGAACTCCCGTACAGTCAGAATGCATTGCAAACAAATTGGCAACCATTTCATTCCCATACACACCATTTCAACAAAGATCCAGATAGAGATAGAGAATTTTTTTAACCCTTTCTTTGTCCCACGGTGCCAGGACACTGTGTGTGAGTAAGGTAAAGAGAAAGGACAAATAAAAACTTATGTGGGGTAAGGGAATAAGAAGGAAGTGCAGAAGAAGCCTGCTACCGAGACTAATGATCCCACCTCCACTATTTCCCATAATAACTCAATCACTGGGAAGTATTAAAATATTTTTGGCTCTCGGTGAAGTTGCAAGCTTAGTGGAAAATAAATTCCTTCTAATTAGGTAGCTGCTTGGGCATAAACCATGGAAACATAGTAGGTATTCTCCAATGTGAATGAAATTAATCCCATTGTAAATAATCATTGGTGTATTTCGTATCCCAGCTGAATCTTTTCCAAGAATTAACTTCAGTCATGGACACACTGTTGTCCCAGCTTCTGGGTTTCTCTGTCTATTTTGGGGAAGGGGTGGAGAGCAACAAAAGAAAATACTAGCAATTCCTTGCACCATTTGGAAAAAATCCATGTTATACTGTGACTTCTTTTTTTTTTCTATTCTAAAGTACACAAAAATCATTTGCAAAAGTTCCTTTTCTAGACACGTGAAGAGTCTTAAGCTGTGTTCCACAATTCATGTACATGAAAGTTAGGTCTTCTGTACTTTGTAAGTGGATTTAGGGTCAAGGTGTTAATCCTTTAGATCTACTTTTCACGCAGCTAGCGAAACTAGTCCTGCTTATGCAGAATGCCACAGAGCATTGAAATCAACAATATGCTGAAGAGGGCAGAGACATTTTAATAATATATATTAAGTGAGTAATATCTCTGTCTTCTTTTCCAGAAGTGTTAGGTTTCATCATGCCTGGTGTGCACAGTTTTTGTATGTACCATATGTGATGCAATAGCACTAAGTATGCAATACTATCATGATAAAAGGCAAGCAAATATTTAATTTTAAAACTTTCCTAGTGGAGCCCTGTGTATCCTTACCGGGGCAGTGCTGTGGCCCCTCAGGATTACCCTACTGCTGCCACAGAACTTTAACCAGTGAAATCATTGTTGCTGCTAGTGCAAAAATCAAGAAGAATGCACTTCCAGAATCAGCACTAAGAGAGACCCAGAACACTTCCATTTTTTGAGGTTTCTGGTATAAATAAATAAATAAATAGATAGATAGATAGATAGATAGATAGATAGATAGATAGATAGATAGATAGATAGATAGATAGATAGATAGATAGATAGATAGATAGATAGATAGATAGATAGATATGGTATATTTTAAATTTGAGGTAATTCCTGAATGTGAGTCCCTGACAAAACAACCCTACAAGAGACTCTGACTTCTTAATATATTGATAACTTCATGGCCAAAATCCTGGTAGTTATTTACTTGTCAGGAAGACAAATGTGTAACAGCCAACCAATTAATGAGCTGCTGGCTGGGATTTTCAGGGACATGTTGCCTGTTAGCTTGGTGTGTTGAAGAATCATAGCAAGGATTCATCAGTTGCCAGCTAGAAGTAACTGAATCTAACACTGATTGTTTTCCACATGTGTAATTAAGCAATTACTGTAAGTAGATTTCAGTCTATGAGACACTCTGGCCTGTGGTCTTGTAAAACTCCACAGTGCAGGATATGTTCTGGTGCCCTGCTGCACCACAGAGCCAGTGCACCAATCTGAGTGGCAGCTATAATGACAGCAGCTTCAGTTGTTGCCACTGCAGGGCAAAGGTACTGCCTGCAAAGAGTGGCAGACCACTCAACAGGTCCTCCAAATGGAAGAAAATGCTCAACATTGGTTAAACGGTCACAGACCTTCTCAGCCATGAAGCTCACTAGCTGGGCTTGGCCACAGCTCTATATGCTGTCAAATCTGTTATCAAAGCAACCAGAAGGTAAGATAACCTGTGAATTCAGCTCCTGAATATTGGAATGATTAGCAGAGAACAGTTCCCTGTTTGGAAAGAAATCACATTCAAACTTCTTATTTTACAACATGGATGCTAGTATTTATTAGAAAAATGCATTGAGATATAAAAGATGCTAGGTAATTCTAGCTAACTCCAGTGGAGATGTAAGGAGCCATGGCTGCCCCCCCCCGACATCTTAAGGATAAAGGCAAGATGTCTCCTGTCAAAATGAGATGGTTAAGAAGGAAATGGAAGAATAAGAAGAAGTAATAGTAGTAGTAATAGTAGTAGCAACAACAGCAACCCTAAAAATATCATTTGGAGATATGCAGATGTAAGTTTTTGTACTCTATCTTCAAGAACAAGCAGATGCCTCAGAAATTCTGGGAGCTGGAATCCAAAAACACAGATATTAATCTAGGCTGCAAGATAGGCAGCAAAAGTATGACTAGGTAAAGGACCACCCTCTAGATAAAGTTCTCCTTTTTTCTACCTACTCCTTCTTAAGCAAAGAGAACATTCTCTGCTGTGCAACCTGAGTTGCATCCTAATATCTCTGACAAAACTAGCCTACCTCATTTGATGCTCAGCAGAAAAAAGAAGATCACCCAATTGGAAATGCAATTCCTTGTTGAACATAGGGCATATGTAGCATCACCGATGACATTATCTGGAGGGGAAATTCTTTTATTATGGCTGTTTTGATGTTGTCCTTAAGACATTCTACTTCCTCTGATTGATATTTATAAAATTAGGGGTTATATCATGCATTACCATAGTAGTGTTTAGTGCTCTGGAAAAAAACAAGATGAAGTTTATAGTGCTAGCATGTATGTTGTTATTCTTCTGTCAATTTGTGCAGTGAATACATTGCACTGTGTAACTTAAGCGTATTTAGGAATTTCAACATGGTAGCCATATTAGTGTGTTGAAACAAGGTAACAAAGACTAATAACTAGGCATGTGCCTTTTAAAAAAATCAAATCCCAAAATTGTTCTTTCTGGGAATTCTACATTTCAGACCCACACCTAAAAGGTGGAGAATAGCTGGGCTGGGGGGGCTTCATGACCTAGGATAAGGCAAGCTCCACCCTAGCTGCCTGTCAGAAAAGGAAGCTGACCCAGTGTTTGCTGGGAGTTTCTGGATTTGGAGTCACAACACCCTCCAAACAACCCAAATGGCAAATGCTTAGTAGAAACTTGCTGTGACACAAAAATACGTGCAGACAAGGGTCATAAGCATGCCTATTTTTTTTAAAAGTGTATAATACTTGACATGCTCCATAATTACCTTTGTAACCAATTACACTATCTTGTAACCAATGTCCCTACAACCAACTGTAGGTTGCAGGGACGTTGGTTACAAGTTCAATTTCCCACTGTTCATCACAGAAGAGCCAGCCTGTGAGGCCCTAGCAAGCTGTACAGACTCAGGACACCCCCAGAAGGGAAGGGTAAATCACTTCTGAGTATTCTCCAACTAGAAAACCCTGCAAACAGTCCATAATTTGGAATTGAGTTGATGGCACATAATTATTATTATGCAGTATTGATGGTCCTTCCTCCCACTTCCTCTAATGTTCCCAAGAAACTTTCTTACTAACCCAATTAGTATATTTCCATGACGGGAAATATTTTTATTGTCAAAAGTCTCTTGTACAGCTGCTAGACATGGAACTTTTGCCCAGTAGACTGTGTGCAGGGTTCAATGATGATGATGATAAATTTTTAAAAGGCCCTCAACCATAATCCCATAATTCCTTGCAGCTCCCATGCAGCTTAGCCTCACCCATCATTTTCACTTGTATTCTCCATAAGATGAGAATGTCAACCAGAGTGTGAATTCATTAGCTGCAAGAACTTGAAAACACCTGCCAGAATGTTGATTTCTTTATTAAAAACTCTAGAACTCTTACTAGGGGAATTCCTATTGTTGTTAATATTATACCCCTCAAGCATTATGAATCATACCTCAGCTTTATCCAAAAACCTTGATGAAAGATACTTCATTCTCTGCTGAGAATGATCATTGTCTGGGTTTTTTTTATACTAAGGAAAGCAACTCTGCACAAACATATTATGGTCTATGTACAGGCCAATGACAGATGATGTAAAATAAAGCAACAGTGTGAGTTAATCCCAGCATAACAACTTTGCTAAAACTATTTTAGTATCTGTGCAGAAAGAAAAAGTGGACTAGAAATGTAACATGGTGTATAAATAAGTTCAAATAATTCAAAAAGTCTTCCAACCTTTCCAAGAAACAGAACACTTTAGAAAGACGGTATTGATCATCGGAACATGTGTAATTTTTCATACAAATTTAAATATTGCTTGTAGTCCAGGTCATTGGCAAAGGAGAGATTTAGCCCATTTATAAATTCTACAGCCAACCTACCTTCTAAGTAGCATCTTCTGTGTAAACTTAGGCCCATGCCTCCCATTGAAATTTATGTTTTCTGGATTGTACCAATGGCTATGACACATCATCACTTTCCAACAGTTGTGGTGACATACCTGATGTGATGGTACCGGATTTCTCCCTTCTGATGGATCAGGGACTAATCTGCTTAGTTGCAGGAACTAATACTTTCAAAGAATTCGATTAGTTGCTGTAATGGAAGCCCCTTGAGGATAGGGTCCATTCCTCTTAATGATACAGCAATTCTGCACGGGTTTCTAAATCTACCTACAAAGGATCCTTCTGAGTTTCACCAATGGTACTCCAATAAAGGGAAAACACCAATGGCATTTTATGTATTGGTCATGGATGTCTGTGGCACATATACAGTGGTGTCTCGCAGGACAAATGGCCAGCAGGACAAAAAACTTGCAAGACAAATGGTTTTGGCAATGGGGTTTATGACTCACTCGCAAGACAATGTTCCTATGGCCATGCTTCACAAGACGAATGTTTTCCGTTTTTTTGTTCCTGCCTCATATTTGTTGATTTTTCAATGTTTTTCTATGTTGTTTAAAAAGTTAAAGTTTTTTGATTGAAATTTTTTAAATCATCTGCACAATATGTATGGCTTTAAAGAGCACTTAATAAACCCTTTGTAAACTAAATTTGACTTTGTTCTGACTTTTTTTGCCCATAATTAGATTTCAATGCATTCCTATGGGAAAACGCGTTTCGCAAGATGAATTTTTCGCAAGACAACATTAACCATGGAATGAATTAAATTCATCTTGTGAGGCACCACTTTATGTAGCTTTCTATTATTTATCAATAATTTATGCACATGATTTAAATATGGGGCAGATGGAGAAATTAGGCAGACTGGAGTCACTTTCTGGGTACCAGAGAGCAGAGAGTGGCAGTGAAGTGGTAAAGGACAGAGCCATATCTGCTACCCAGCCTGCTCAACACCCCTTTGAGTTGCTTGCTGTCCCTAAATGTGGTTGATGAGGCTAGCTCCCTGGTCTGGCAGTTCTTTGCTGCACACACTTATTGCTTCATTGCAGCCATTTCTTTTACCGAGATTCTCATGGGTATCTCCTATATATACATTCAACTGGTACTCAGAGCCCCAGTTTGCTAGTGATGGGTGCACCAGAGCATGATGTGTATATGGAAAGTAAATGTAACTCATTCACAGAAAATGGCAGTCAATGTAGAATGAAACATGCACGGCCAAGGTCCAGTTGAGAGCGGGAGGGAGGTAATAGGACTCTGTGGAGTGTTGTGGTAAACAGTTCCTGCATATGCAATGCAAATGCTCTGGAACGGTGGGGTTGAGGAGGATTAATTGTCCTGGACTGTTAAACTGAACCAGACAAGTAGGAGGAAACCCCAACATCATCACTGTGAATAAACTGCTGGATGCAAACAGATCCTTTAAAAATAACAATTTTAACAGTAAATAAACAGGCAGTCTTTGGTGAAATGTAGCATGAGTAAAAAGACAATGCACACTCATTTTTGAAACTTTGAAAATAACTGCAGTTTCATACTATAATATGTTTTTCTACAGCATCCTATTATGCTTGGACATTATATATGCAAGTGACTATTAATGGTTTAAAGAAGTCTTTCAGAGATTTTCCCCAAGAGCAGAAACAAAAATTTGGATTTTGGTACACTATATCAAAGAGCTAATTTGAACTATTTCACCCAATGAGTTATTTTTACAATAAGAAGTTTCAGTCGGGTGGTCCTTAGAGTGCCTACTGAAGGCTCTAATTAGTGATCATTTAAAGTACTTAACTAATGTTAACTCCAGCAGGCAAAGGATGCTCTTGAGACTGGTCCCAGTTCATTCCTTTTCATTTTGGAGCTTTGAAGATAATTGATTTTTGAAGGCCGCAGCATTCTCTCACAAACCGGAGACTAATACGGCAGAGAGCTAATTTTGAGCCATCCATTTATACAACTAAGGGAGAAAAACTAACCTTGTTGCTTTTCTTGCCCTTTGATATATTTTCATGGAGTTTGAAGTCAAAGAACAGCCCAGAATGAATATGAGTTTTAAAGTCTGTTTGTACAGTCATATTGCATGTAAACAAAATCAAGATTCAAAGCAGAAGGGATTACAGAAAAGTATATCAGACTGTCAACATATACAGACTTACCTAGGAGTACATTTTATCCAGCTTGGTAAGGCTTACATCTGGATAGATAACAAAATGGATTGCACCATTAGCTCAGTTTTAATCATCTGGGAAAAAAATATGGTTATACCCTCTTTTTAAGCACCATATTTATCATTCAATACCAGATCAAATAATGTCTGCAAGGAGTGCACGGCAGTAATAACAATATTCATTAATCAGTCAATAAGGCCATGAACTTATTACACTCCATTCATATTAAAAGTTCATTTCTTTTGTCCTCACAAAATAGATTATCTGAGACAAATGGCTTCTCCACAGAAATGGAGGCTGTATTTAGTTAGGTGCATCCCTGATGCCTTTGACCTGTATTGATATTTCACACTCTCAAAATATTATAATCTCTCCCCAGTGAATTTGCACAATTAACTAGAGTAGGCCTATATATTTTAATGCTCTTTTTGCAAAAGGAATAAATCTAAATGATAAACTCTGGATAAAGCCCATGAATGGTGTAGGATTAACAAGCATAATAATAAATAAGTTATAGTTTTGAAAAATAATCTTTATGCACTGCAGTCCTCCAGCCAGTAGCCAGAAAACAAGATATTAGTTTTTCACCATTAGCTGCATAAATCAATTACAATTCTCTTTCTGCCCTATTACTGCCATTAGTATGCTTGCCCCTCGATTCTATGACTGGCAGGCAAAAAAAGAAAAGAAAAAAAGAAAAGAAAGAAAAATAAAAATAAAATAACAATTAAATATAAAAGGGGGGAGGTTCTATGCTCTGAAATAAATGTAAAAGAAATTATCAAGAGAATGACTTTTAAAGCTCTGAATGTTTCATCATGAGCCGTGGGAAGTAGATAAATAAGTGGAGAACAAGAGTGATTATCTTGGCCAAAATCCTGTTGATTGGCATAGTGAATTGCACTAGAGTATGCCCATTGAATCAATGGGGATTTGGTAAGTCAAGTGGTCTGTTAGGTCCATTGATTCTAATGTGTCTACTCTAGCTAAGACTTACTATGTTAAAGTAAGTCATAATTAGAATAAGTCCAGTTGAGTCAATAGAGGAGTTGACTCAACAAATCTTAATTGGTTCAATAGACTTACTCTAGTGTGATTTACTAAGCTAAGCAACAGGATTTTGGCTGTTATGATATTTTGCAATTTCCAAAAATCCCAAAAATCTCTGCCAACAGTAAAATCATCTTATCAGTGGTGCTCACACAGCAACTTCCAAGCCTCATTCAAAGCATGAATCCAGGCTAACAGGAAGCAAAACACCAATACTCCACGGAATTTAACATCCTGTCTCTTTCAGTAGCCAATCTGATGCTTCTGGAAAGTGCATGAGCAGGATGTCAAGATACAGTAATAGCTCTCCTCTTACTGTTATCTCCATCCAGCTTCTGAAATCTTGAGGCTACCTACAGACACAGCAACAAAGAGCTATTGACAGACCAAACCTGCAGGAACCGAAGCCCTTTCAGAAAAAATATAAACCAGTGGTCGTCACTCCTCCTTGTAATAGCAAGCTACATCCAGTAGTTTGACACTGTGTGAAAAGGTATATACTTCTGGCAGTCCTGACAAATTTTAATGCCAAGGTACATTTCCAGGAGTGTATTTGACACACAAAACGACAATTTCCCCCCGTGATATATTTTTCTGTCAGCATTTCCTGTTTTTGTTATTTAAAGTGTTGATTTTTTGGAATAAGCAGATTTTCTCCATGTCAGCAATTCACCATTAATTTAGAATTTAAACTTAAAACCCTTAAATTATACAACTGTGGATCTGTATGGAATTAAGATTGGAACCTGGTAGTGATACACATGTGTTACAATTTATGTTTTCCTCACCTTGTTCTGCCATTATATAATTCTGTTGTTAGTGTTTTGGAGATTCCTTCTGGTACAAGCCCTTCTACTTCAGAGCTACGCGGTGGTCATTCCAAGTCGCTCAAGCCAGGCCTTTGTCTCTCGGGGCAGGAGGTGGGGCTCGTCAGCCTTGGAAGGCAGCCCATCTAGGAAAAGGAAAACGCTGACTTCAAATCTCCACTGCCTTGTGGCTATATCCACTTATGGAAAAGTCTTCAGGAGATAACCTCAAGGCAAAATCCAGAGCTGGAGTCCTGGAAGCAGTTTGTGTTGTTCTGGCAACTCCTGCGACATCGCTGGAATGAGTTGTTTTGGCTCTTGCCTTTCCATTGGACTATTCTATTGACGTGGAGAGGGTGGATTTGCTGCTTGGGTAACAGCCTATCCTCCATATTATTTTACCCAGGCTTCATGCTATCCTCCATATTATTTTACCCAGGGTTCACACTCCAGTTTCACATACAGCGTCAAAATAACACGGGAAGTAGCAGTTACTGGTTATAAGTGTTTGCTTGATTGGCATAGAGCACGATGCCACACTTCCGGTGATGGGAGAGGTCACTGCACCTCACTAGGTAGGGTGAAAGCCAACAAGCAAATTGATAATCTTGCTCCATGCAACAATCTTAAGAAAACTTCTGGCCTAAAGTTGGGCAACAGGAATGTTCAGACAATGACCCCTGGCTTTCCTGACGACAGCTTCTCTGATGACCTGCAGGAAATAGACGACGTGCGCAAGACAGCTGTCATCGACATGGAACTGAGTAGACTGCCGATGGGTATTGTTGCCCTGCAAGAGACGAGATTGCCAGACATGGGATCTGTCAAAGAAAAAAACTTCTCATTCTTCTGGCAGGGAAAATCATTGAATGAGACCAAGGAATATGGTGTTGGCTTTGCAGTCAGAAATGCTCTGCTGAGATCCATTGTTCCACCTACTGTGGGGAGTGAAAGAATCCTGTCTCTGCAGCTCCACTCATCAGTAGGACCTGTCACCCTCATTAGTGCATATGCACCAACACTGTCATCCACAACAGAAGTCAAAGACAAATTCTATGACGATCTGGCAGCTATTGTCAAAAAAGTTCCCGAGAGAGAGCTACTGTTCATTCTCAGATACTTTAACGTTAGAGTTGGTGCTGATCATAAGTCTTGGCCCACTTGTCTAGGCTGTTTTGGCACTGGGAAGATGAACAAAAATGGCCAACACTTGCTGGAGTTTTGCTGTTATTATGGTCTTTGTTTCAGCAATACGTTCTTTAATACAAAGCCTCAACACAGAGTTTTCTGGAGACATTCAAGATCGAAGCATTGGCATCAGCTTGATTTGATCCTCACTAGACATTCTAGCCTTCCTAGTATTATAATCACATGCAGTTACCAGAGTGCTGATTGCGATACTGATCACTCCATGGTGTATTGTAGAGTAAAACTGTGAACAAAGAGACTGTATCACACGAAAAAGGAAGGAAGACCACATATTGACATCAACAAGACTCGCGATCAAAGAAAAGTGGAGGAATTTGCCCAAGTGCTTGAGGAAACACTTCCAGGCCCGGCTGATGCAAATGGACCTGAAGGATGGGAACATTTCAAGAACGCTGTTTGTAACACCACCTTGTCCACATTTGGCAAAAAGACAAAAAAAGACAGCAGACTGGTTCGAAGCCTATTCGGACGAGTTGATGCCAGCCATCGAGGATAAGAGGAAAGCTCTAGCAGCATACAAAGCCTATCCTACTGAGTACAACTTGCAGCCTCTTCGAGCTGTTCGTAGCCAAGTCCAACAGACTGCCAGGAGATGTTCCAATGATTACTGGCTTCAGCTCTGCTCTCAGATACAGATAGCAGTGGACACAGGTAACATCAAAGGAATGTATGACGCTATCAAGCAGGCTTTAGGTCCAATACAGAAGAAATCTGCTCCCTTGAAGTCTGCTACAGGCGTGATCATCCAGGACCGAGCGCAGCAGATGGAACGCTGGGTGCAGCACTACTCTGAGCTATATTCCAGAGAGAATGTAGTAACTGAAGAGGCATTAAATAACATTGAGTGCCTGCCTGTCTTGGAAGAGCTGGACAGTGAACCAACTTCAGCAGAAATAAAAGCAGCCTTGGATTCCCTTGCCTCTGGCAAGGCACCTAGGAAGGATAACATCCCTGTTGAAGTGCTGAAGTGCTGCAAAGAGATCATCACCACCGAGCTGTATGAAGTCTTTTGTCTTTGCTGGAGGGAAGATAGAGTACCACAGGACATGAAGGATGCAAACATCGTCACATTGTATAAGAACAAAGGAGACAGGGGCGACTGCAATAACTACCATGGTATCTCTCTTCTCAGCATTGTAGGGAAGCTGCTTGCCCGTGTTGTGCTGAAGAGACTCCAGGTGCTTGCAGACAGAGTCTATCCAGAATCACAGTGTGGATTCCGAGCTAATAGATCCACCACCAACATGATATTCTCCCTCAGACAGTTGCAGAAAAAATGCAGGGAACAAAAACAGCAACTCTTTGTGGCCTTCATAGATCTCACAAAGGCCTTTGATTTGGTTAGCAGGGATGACCTTTTAAAAATACTTACCAAGATTGGATATTCACCTCAACTCCTTAACATCATCAGGTACTTTCATGAGGAAATGAAGGGCACTGTAGTTTTTGATGGCTCAACATCAGATCCCTTTGACATCCAAAGCGGAGTAAAACAAGGCTGTGTCCTCACACCAACCCTTTTTGGGATCTTTTTTGCTGTCATGCTGAAACATGCCTTTGGAACAGCAACAGAAGGTGTCTATCTCTGGACTAGATCAGATGGAAAGCTCTTTAATCTCTCTAGATTGAGAGCGAAGACCAAAGTCCAACTGAAATGCATGCGGGACTTCCTCTTCACTGATGATGCAGCCATTGTTGCCCACTCTGCTGAAGACCTCCAACAACACATGAAAACACAAGTCATGGGCCAGGGCTTGGACTCACCTCCCTCTATTACTATGTCCATGCAAGAATTGGAGGTTGTTCATGACTTTGTGTACCTTGGCTCAACAATCTCTGACACTCTCTGCCTAGATGTTGAGCTGGACAAACGCATTGGCAAAGCAGCTACCATGTTCTCTAGACTCACAAAGAGAGTATGGCTTAATAAGAAGCTGATGGCATACACCAAGATCCAGGTTTATAGAGCCTGTGTCCTGAACACACTTGTGTATTGCAGTGAGTCCTGGACCCTTTGTGCATGGCAGGAGAGGAACCTGAACACATTCCATATGCATTGTCTCCAATGCATTTTTGGTATCACCTGGCAGGACAAAGTTCCAAACAGGGTAGTCCTAGAACGAGCTGGAATTTTTAGCATATATACATTGCTGAAACAGTGATGACTTGGGCATGTCGTGAGAATAGCTGATGGTTGGATTCCAAAAGATCTCCTGTATGGAGAATTAGTGCAGGGAAAGCACTCCAGAGGGAGACCACAGCTGTGATACAAGGATATCTGCAAGCAGGATCTGACGGCCTTAGGAATGGACTTCAACAGATGGGAAACCTTGACATCTGAGTGTTCAGCCTGGAGGCATTTGGTACATCATGGCCTCTCCCAATTTGAAGAGACACTTGTACAGCAGGCTGAGGCAAAGAGGCAGTCCCGAAACCAGCAAAACCAGGGAGCTGGACAGGGGACAGATTGTATTTGTCTTCAGTGTGGAAGGGATTGTCACTCTCGAATTAGCCTTCTCAGACACACTAGACCCTGTTCGAAGACCTCCATACAGAGCACGTTACCATAGTCTCTCGAGACTGAAGGATGCCTACTAGCAGTGTTTTAACATTTTGTCATCTAACTGTTTTTCCCCTAAGTGTAAGCAGCACAGAGAACCTGTTGTTATTGGAGCAGTTCAACTCTCACAAATAAATATATTAGCTTCCATTCCTGGGCACTTCTCCTTTTATCATGATAAGGGCCAATATCTTAAGTTATTGATGTAAGGTTGAAAACTGATAATGGCCCAAATCCTCCTAGCTAGTTACAACAGGATAGTGCAAATGACATAACCTTTGGAGGTGAATTGCTCCAAGTTAACAAATCCCTGCAGAAGTTATCAGTTGCATACTGAGTTGTATGACTCAGCGTGCAACAGGCAATGTCTATGGTGATATTTTTTAAAACATTTGAGGCAATTTGCCTCCGAATGTTACAGCATTTGTGGAACTACACAAAATGATTTGGGCCAATGTGTTAAAGGCAGCTAGCTTTTTGTGAATGTCAAAAGTCACTAAATCACAAGACTTGTTTTAAATATGTAGTTTGGATAATAATAAGAAATTTAAGAATTTACTATAGTTACCACAATCCCCTAGATTATTGGTCATGTTACTTCATGTATTTGGAGAGTTGTAGACCAAGAACAAATTTTTTTCAAGATCTTGAATATCATGCTACTTTAAGGAAAAAGAAGAATTAGAAAAGAGGATATCTCCCGATCCCAGGGACAACAACTTTGTGGGGGGCAGCTTGTTGTAATGTTTATATATATAAACATTACAACAAGTTGCCCCCCACAAAGAATGCCAACCATACTACTACCCATGCTTGTAAACTGGTCATTGTGCCAAGCACAGGTGCAAGATGGGTGTAGACTAAAATTCATTTACAATAATGGACAATGGGTTGTTGCTGTTATGTGCTATCCAGTTGCATCCGGCTTAGGATGACCTAGCAGACTTTTCAAGGTATGTGAGATATTTAAAACATGGTTTTACCATTGCTGCTGCCATGATCCATTTGAGTTTCCATGGCCAAGCAGAGATTGGGAAGTCCGTCACCCTGTCTACTACACATTGGCTCTTGATGGATAGCGTAGCCAACTTGAACTGCAGTCCCGTGCTGAAATGTCTGAAATATCCCTGACTTGGTTGCAATCCCAGATGCATATCTAACCTTGGGTCACCCCCAGCTCCTAAGCTAAGGCATCTCAGACTTAAAATTATTGTGCAGATAAAAGTGGTCACCCTGCACATACAATAGTCACATATGAGAGCTAAAATTATAGATATACAATTGTGCAAATGAAAAATGTATATGAGGGTGTTTGTTATACTTCATGTGCACTGAATTCATAGTTGTAAAAGAGCAGAGGCACACATATGCACATGCATACCCAACCCACCTCTTCTTAATCTATGACCCTATCCGATAATTAATTGAACATAAGAACATGTTTAATTGTTTAACCAAATCTGAACCCTGTCTTGAGGTTAGCATATCATTCCCTTGGGATTTTGCATGACAGATTCGAAGATGAATGATGACATGATTGTTTGTCCATCAAAGGCTGGACAGGTGCTTTTGGAGTGGGGAGATTTCATCATACTAAGCAAGTGTCTCAAATTGCTCAGCTCTTTACATGGCTAACATCTCCTGTTACACTGGAAATTGTCTATTAGGCAGTATTCCCCAGATCAATGAGGGCAGAATTAAAAGCAAAGACAAACTGTAGTTCAGTAAAAGCCAGCATTAAAGAAAATAATCTATGAAGTTAAAACAAAGTAGCCCTGGGTTTTGAGGGCTCCAGATAATGTTAAGACTTTGGCAGCATTTTGCAAAGATGCATTTCTGGAATTCCACAACCCATTAATCAAATCCTAGAGATGATTCTCTTCACCATGACACAAACACACACTCTAGGTGGATTAATGTGCACAGCTGAGGTTGTAAAAACCCCTGAAGTGACAACCATTTGAGCAAAGGATCTGACATGCCATGGCTATGCGGTGTAATCACTACACAGTGCTTCTTCTTTTACCCTAAAATGTCAATCTTCCAAAGCACAGAAAAGTTACTTTTTTTGGACTTCAGCATCCAGAATACCCAGCCAGTATGACCAGGGCCTATGCTAGCATTGGGAAATTTGAGAAATTGATTTTTTTAAAAGTAATTTTTCCTCACATAGCCATCATCTTTTGAGGGATTGTTTACCCCCAAGCATGCCAGTAGGTCAGGTTGAATGGGGTGTCGGTCCTGCATCTATTTCTTGAGAGCCCTGATCTTTTCTTACTTGTATGATGTGGAAACATACTCACATATCCAGATTTGTGTCTTCTGGGCCCTAAACCCTTTAACTGTTTAGCAGTATGAAATAAAGATTGTTACTACTGATCATCCTAACTAAATAAATAGAAGCATAGGAAGAACTGCAGAAAGAAGTGTTGGAAGGAAAATAACATCTTGGCTAAAAATGCCTTAGAGGTTGGTTTTGATGTAACTCAGTGGCTGGAGGAGCTTTCTAATGCAGCTTTGTGTGCATAAGGTAATCATCCACAGCCTTTTATCTTTAATCACATTTTTCCCATTCTGCCCTCGGGTCCTGGGGCTCCCTGGGGATCTCCTTCAACCCGGGGAAGGCTTTGGAGGCCTTGGGATGGAGGGGGAGGCCTTTAACATTTGAGAATCACTGGTGGTGGTTCTGGTTCCAGTGGCAAGACAAACAGTGGGGACTTTTCTGACATTAACAATTACCTTCGTCCCAAAGCGCCCAAAGGCTTCCTGTAGCTGAAGGAATCCCTAGGAGCCTTGGAACCTGAGGGGGACATAGGAAAACTTTAATTAAAGATTAAAGGCTGCTGCTGATGACATCATCAGCCTTATGCATTCATCACTGCGGCAACAGGATTCCAGCCAATATTGTCGTTTAGACATAAGACATAAGAAATTTATTTGTCATTGCGCTCACAAGTGGGTGCAACGAAATGAGGTGCTCTTCCCCAAGGTAAAACTGGACAACACTACAAAAAAATTTAAAATATACACAACTTTCACCATCCAAATATAGATACCCTGTTTTCTCTCAGCAATTAAAATTCCACCAAAAACCTATGGCCCCGCATTTAAACTCAATACTGCACTTGGGTAAAAACTGTTCTTGAATCTGCTTGTCCTTGCTTTCAATACCCTGAATCTCCTTCCTGATGGTAATAGTTTAAAGAGCTGATATCCCGGATGAGAGGAGTCTTTCAGTATGTTAGATATCTTCCTCTTACATCTGTTCTTATACAATTCTTCCAAAGAGAGGAGTGAACAGCCAATGATGTTTTGGGCCATCTTAATCACCCTTTGAATTGCCTTTTTCTCTGCCACTGTGCAGCTCGTGAACCATACACAGAGACAATAGGATAATATGCTCTCAATCGAACTCCGATAGAAGGTGATTAACAAACTCTCAGTCAATTGTTGCTTTCTAAGAATCCTTAGAAAATACAACCGTTGTTGTGCCTTCCTGATTTGCACTCCAAGTCAGGTCATTTGTTATGATAGTCCCAAGAAACTTACATTCAACCACCTGTTCCACACAAACTCCATCTATATACAGTGGCTGAATGTCTGCTCTTTTTTTCCTATAGTCCACTATGAATTCCTTGGTTTTTTGGATGTTAAATAAAAGATTGTTTTTTTTGCACCAGCGGGATAGCTGTAATACCTCGTCCCGATACACAGACTCATCAACCCCAGAGATAAGTCCTACTAGTGTAGTATCGTCTGCAAATTTGATAATCCTATTACTGGGATGGTTATTGGTGCAATCCGATGAATAAATGGAGAACAGTAGTGGACTAAGGACACAGCCTTGTGGAGTGCCAGTGCTGAGTATCTTGTCAGTAGTCATTCAGTTTAACCCTTTGTGGACGATTTGTTAAAAAATCCAAAATCCGCAGACAGATAGAATCTGGAAAATCAAGATCTTTAAGTTTGTCTATTAATCTGTGGGGTATAATGGTGTTAAAAGCAGAGCTAAAGTCCGCGAACACTGTAGACCTGCTACAGTGCTGCATCGAAAATCAGAATGGCCATAATATTATCTGGCTTCGGGTAGGAGAGGGACAAAAAGGTTTCATATTACAATCAGGAATCTCCTAATTAAAATTAGCTTACTGTGCTCTTTTTGTCTTTACCGAAGAGACAAATTGGAGAGCAGCATTTCAATGAAGGAACAGTGGCTCAATACAATGTGCCATTCCCCTTTGCTTTAATTTAACTTGAAACAGACACAGAACAGAGCAGAGATATGGAGGTAGAAACTATGTGCTGGTGTGTGCTTTCAGTGTTGTTTAGCAACCCAGAGGGAAAGAGTTGCAAAAACCAGCCTAAGATAAAAATTAGAAAAGGTAACAGAGTGACTCCTGCATGGACAAGAGAAAGTAGCTAAAACTGTCGATGAGACAGCAGGTTAAACTCACTAGGCCTATATTCCGAAATTAAATAGCACTCTTGGGAAGGGGCTGTTCTTTCAACATCTTTGCCTGAAAGATTGGGAATCATTAACAGGCCTCATATACTGCATTACCTTTCCAGACATTTATTGTGATGCCTACTTAAAATATCAAAGCTGTGAGAAGCTCAATGAGATATTGAAAGCTGAGTAACGGCAGGTTTTCTATGACAGACTCAGATCCCTCCCTCGGCCTTTTAAAGAGTCCTCTGCCCGTGTCACAAGATGAAAAAGAAATCAAAAGTCCATGGGTGGGACCTCAATGACTGACAAGATGCAGCCTGATCAAAAAGAGGCTTATGTTAATAAAAATCAAAAGAATCCGAACAAAAGGCAGAGTAGAAAAAGTATTTTGAATTGTGTAACCTAGATGCCACCTGCCACAACCCGGCATTATTTAAGGCTCTTGGAATAATTTCTCATTTGTTGCTTTGCCAGCAGTGCAAAACCAGTTTAGACTTCTTTTTATGGGTGCAATTTGCAAAACACATCCAAAAGAAGAATTCCCACTGAAAACAGTAGGACTTACCTACAAGTATACACAGAGAGAATTCCACCACATATGTACATGTATAAACTGGAAATTCTCACAATACAACTAGAAAGTTTAGGAAGTTTAATAATTAAAAACAAAATTAGCATTTTATTACTAAAACGGAAGCTGAGAGTTATGTTTGGGTCCAGAAGAATGTCTAAATGTCAATATTGCAGAATGCATTGATGAAACCTGACGTTCCTGTAGTACACGAAAGTCATAAACCAGCAAACATGCCCATCGTGCAACAGATGATATGGAAACTGCAGCTTGTTTTTCTCTCATTTTTCCTCCTCCTTCACCTTTGGCATGGTCATCTCACAGGGCTGCACGTTGCAAATTATAGCTACAGTTTAGCAATTTATTCCGATAGCTACAGTGCGGAAGGGCCATAGCAAAATGGTGAACCAGTTGCTTTGCCTAGTGAAGATGTCAGGTTTCACATTGGTTGGCTCAGTCGAAGTGAGACTTGAGGGAAAGATCTCCAGAGAGGGGCTTTGCAATGATTGCTTCCCTGCGATCATCACAAAGCGAATTTTCCCCATAGGGACCATCGCAAAGCGATCACTCTTGTGATGGCAAAAAGTCCATCACAAAGCGATTTCATCGCTATACGGAGCGATCGCTATGCGAGGCACCACTGTAAGTAGTTGCATATAATGAATTACTTGTGATTCGCTCCTTTGTACAAAATCTAACTAATTAGCACTCATCTACAGAGGTCATTTTGGAGCAGGCCAGTGCAGGCTAAACGGGTCAGTTGGGGTCAATGGAAGTGCAGTATGTTATTTGGTTCAATCCTTGCATCCAAATGGCATAACAGACCTCAAGTGACTCTGTCCTGGCTCCTTCCATTTTGAATTTCCGATATCATGAAGTGGCTTAACAATTGAGCTACCAGAATCTTTTGAAAAGTCACTTCCCTTTCTCCTCCACCAAGAAGCAGAGGAAGTGTTAAGTTTGCTGAAATCCTGTACAGTGGTGCCTTGCAAGACGATTGCCTCACAGGACGATTAATCTGCAAGACGATTGTTTTTTGCAATCGCTGTTGCGCTTCACAAGACGATGTTTTCTATGGACGATTTTTGCAAGATGATGATTTTGCCCCACTGAAACGCATTAAATAGATTTCAGTGCACTCCAATGGGGAACCACGTTCCACAAGATGATGTTTTCTATGGACGATTCTCGCAAGACAACGATTTTTCCATTGGAACACATTAATTAGATTTCAATGCATTCCAATGGGGAACCGTGTTTCACAAGACAATGTTTTTGCAAGACAGCGTTTTTCACAGAACGAATTAACATCATCTTGCAAGGCACCACTGTAGTAGCTTGCTTATTTAGCCACTTCATAATGTCAGAAATTCAAAATGGAAGGAGCCTTGACAACCAGAAGGCTAACATGTGATTACACATGGTGGAAACAGACCAAACTAGAGAAATCCTACCTGCCCCCCAAAAAGTGAGCACCTGAGAGGAGCTGAGAAAGGTGAGTAGGAACGCTGTGGGGACAATTTGGTTCACTCCAATGATTACATTGTGTAATCACCAGAAAAGGAGCAAATTAACCCGTCCCCACAGCAGACCAAACAGTGGGCTTTATGTCCATCTGACCACACCCTAAGTTACATTTTACATTTCTTTTTTAAAAATTGGAATCTAAAGTGCCTAAAGAATCCACAAAAGTTTACACCAAAATAAATCTCTTAGTCATAAAGGTGCCATATTATTTTTACTTTCTTGTCTTGTTTTTCTTGTTCTTAAAAGATTATTTGCTACCACAAGAGTCTCCATTTTGAAGAGAGAAACATATATTTAAAATGTTGCCATAAAGAAAGAAACTCTTCATATGACTCAGTTCTGTACAGTAAATGAAAACTCATTTTATGATGGAGATAAAAGAATAGACAGATAGTAACTGTCATCCTTGAATATATAGTAACCCAAGTGTTAATATTCTTTGAAAATCATCTTGCACCTTCTGCAACTGTCAGCTTATATTGCAAAAATATACTGATGCCGATATATTTTGTTTCATAAATTCTGTTATTTCTTAGCACTAGTCTAGAAGAGCAGGATAATTCATTTAACTCCTAATAATTAGTATTGACTTAATTTTTCCCCAGTACAGCCGATCATCATTGTTTTATGTTCATATATGAAGAAGGCAAGCAACCTATTCTTATAATATTGTACTTGTGTCCCCCCCCCTTTATCATTTGCTTTTTTAAAAGCAGTCTTATGGTTTCTTTGATGTGGTTATGGCTCCTGTTCACTGCAGGTTCTGAAAACCCTGACTAAATGAACTGCATCCATAGTACTTTATTCAAATCATTCATACTTCGAAGAATTGCCACTCATTGCTTTTGCCTAACAGAAGCTGTGTTAGCTGGAAAAATGTTGAACTCAGTCTTCGCAAGAACTGAGTTTAAATAGCTATACCATCATAGACTGAATGGGCGACACCAAACACTCTTGGTCTAATTAGCTCAACAGTGAGATAAAATGAAAACAAGAAGAGTAACAATCTTTTTGAGATGGTACTTTGAGGACAATGCAGATAAGACCTGTGAAAGAGTTTATACATCAGAAGTGCTCAACCAACAACAACATAATAACCATAGACTGCACAGAGGAGAGCATTCACCTGACTAATTTGCAGTCTAACACTCCTTAAATTCTCCATTGACCTATTTAGAATGTATTTCCTGCTAACAGCCATTCAAGCAATGGCAGAAAGTTAGCTGTAGCCACCATTCCTGGTCTCCTCCTCCTCATTTAGTGCCATTGGATTACTTATGGTGATGATCCTGACAGGGCTAATCTTTATATATTCTAGCAGTTGGAAAGAGAAGCCTTAAAAAGACTACCTGTCCCTGTAGAGGTCTCTACTCTTAAGAACCCCTCCCTTACAGCCAAGTACTTCATTTAATATCTTTAAGCCAACATCATGCCTTCAGGTCATGTCATTTTTGAGGAGTGGAAGGGGAAATGGCCTTCTGCTCTGACTTGTCCCTGTCTGTGGATGCAGCCTCCTATACCCATGGAGATCCTCAGTCTGCAGAGGGAGTGACCAGCTAGTTCCTCTCCATCATCAGGTTCCTGAGACCCAAACCCATCCTCACCAAAGAGCAAAAAAAACCAAGCAGTTCACAAAAAAAAAGACCTCTGGGCACCATGCTGGTGACCCCACGATTGTAATAACTCTGTCATTTTGAAAGCTGCCAGATGTCTTGCTATTATTATTGTCAGTTGAATTCCACAGAATACAAACTTAACAGAATAAACCCAGTTTATGATGGTGTGCGGTACAGAATCTCCTGCATCTAAGGACTTATCTGGGTGGAGCAAAAGTTCCACTCCAGTTGGTTATGATTGGTCCTAGTTCAGCATGAATGAGATAGAACTTACCAGTATTTGCATCTAAGCCACATGCAAAAAGCCACATCTCTGAAAATCACTTAGGAAATCTTTTGATTTAAAAAAACAAAACAAAACACCCCTTTCCTACTGGAGCTTAACTTCAGGAGCTATTCCTCCTCCCTCATTTTGTCAGTAAATTGGAAGCCTTCCAACTGGGCAACGTCATGTCCCTTAAAAATGCCATTATACCAAACTCCATTCCTGGGATAAATCTGAGAATAAAAGAAAAAAATCATTGCTTTAGGAGAGACAAAAAGGCATAGAAAAGCTGCGGAAAATTTACTGAACATATCAGATAAAATTATGCACCATCTGGAGGGTAGGAAAAATACTAAAGCCAATAGAATCTGGTATTTTTACAAGGACTTTTGCCCTGTCTGGAAATGCTCCAACTGTGAAGGAGGCATTTCCTTCAATAGTGGAAGAAATTATGAAACATTTTAGGTGTGATTAAATCTCACGTTCTTCCTCACAACATCTTTACTGCTCTTACGGTAATTTGTGACTGACATTTTTTTTCAAAAGTCCAAGTAATATTGGACATCAGAAACCCATTGTGCAAACGTATGTGAACTTTAATTGCGTGCTCTACCTGCCGTTACCTCATATTTTATTTGTGACAGAGAAAGACGAGGGACTGGCCCACTAGCTCAATGCCCTTGCATGTGATCATGTTTCCCCATTACTTTGACCATAAGAGCTGGACATTAAGGGGAATGTGTATTTCCCGTGATTAACCTGATTTCCTTCCCACAGTAGGATTGCCTCAGAAATACATGCCCCTGCTATCAGACTTGTAAGTTAAACCAGTATTTCCTTTCAGTGACCAGTCACAGAACAAAGCATGCTAAATGCAGGATGCACAGCTGAGAGAAAACAGATGTTCTTCAGTGTAAGGTGGAACATATCTCCTAAAAATGTGCTAAACACATAATCTAGTTTGATCAACCTTTCTCTTCATATTCTTTCTGCGCTCAGTCTTCTTCACCAATCTATGTAAATACACCTCTTGTACCTTCAGGAACATCCTGCTTCTGTATTTCCCAATCCATCTTCTGCCTTCAAATCTGGGAGTGCTAGAGAGAGTAAGCTGAAGAAAAATAATGGCTGAATAGGACTTTATTCTGGAGCAAGTCTGTATATACCAAAAATTATCCCCAACTGTACAGCCACCTGAGTTCATAGTAATAAACAGTCTGGTCAGTTCATCTCTTTGTCAGAAATTGTAGTCTGTTTTTGTCAAAGATTCCTATGATTCACAGTTCACAAGACTCCATCTTATTTCAGCTGACTGAGACATTCGTTTCACATCATCATAAAGCTGTAGACTAGCAAAAGCATGGAGGGGAAATAATCCAGCCAGCTTGGTAAAACTGGGACACAGGTGAACACTGAAGAGATTTTTTTTAATCCTCTGTGTTATAGGCCCAAACCCATCTCAACCTCATTCAGCCCACTCTCAGGTGAAACAATCCTGGAGCTAAATGCAGAAGGAGTTGTGCGCAGCTCTCTTGCCATAGGAGTGCCATCTGGTGGCCACATGCTAGTTAGTTGTATTTATTTTCTTACAAAAGTAAGGGGAATACAATAGACATATCTGCAAGAGTTGTGTATTTCCTTGCAACAACAGAGGATTGAAGCTTACTGGTTTATGAACTAAAATATGAACTATTTGATTTTAATTACCACCCACATAATGCAGGAAAAAAACGTATTTGTCCAGAATGGAACAACTACTGAGTTTCTGAGGGTATTTATTTTCCAACAAGACACATTGGCAGAGCACAAATCCTGATATCTAGAATGGAACATTTTAAAACTGTGCTATGAAAAGAAAGTGATACCACTGTTCCCTTTGCAATAGATAATCCACTCCACAAAGCAGTTCCGACCTCTGAAGCATTTCTTAAAATTAACCTGCAGTAGCTGAACTGATTTTAGCATCGCTGATTGAAACACAGAAAGCTGCATCACAACTCTTCAAACTATTTTTTATTACTTTTGTTTTATTATAGTATTTTTATCCCTACTTTACTGTAGCCTGAGGGTGAAGCACAAACTGTTGTATACGATTCTCCTCAGTGTTAAAACTGTCCTGTGTGGTACATCAGACGAAGAGGCAGTGACTTGGTCAAAGTGTCTCAATGAGTTTCATGGCACACTGAGGATTAGAACCTGAATTTTTTTTTTTTTTTTGAAATCTTGTGAAATGATGTTGAATGCCTGTGAACAGGATAGAACTAAATGTGCTATACATTGCAGCACATAATAAAATGGTAAGAGTGTGCAAACTATAGTAAATAATTCATGGTCATTGTTAATAGGCCTTTCCCCCTCCTCAAAATTGTTTCTGTGAGTGCCCTCGGGTGGGGTTAGCACATTTCTGCCCTCTATCATGTATACATGCTACATGTTTCCAGTGTGATTGAATAGGGCTCAAGTCTCCATTCAATCATTACACTATACTGACTTTTTGGTATTTCCACCAGCAGCCATGGGGGAAACGTGGGCCTTCCCGAAGGTTTGGACTACTGCTCCTGTGATTCCTTACCACTGGGCCTGCTGGCTTGGGCACACCCCTGTGCCCCAATACTCCTTTCCAAATCTGAGACATCTGAGTTATATTTATGTGCCACCAAGCTGGTGAAGCAACACAAAGAACCCATGTGCCTACACTGTAAAACAAGGGTGGGCAGAAGGTAAATGGTTTTCTGCTGGTTCATCTCTGGGAAATTTGAAGCAGATCTGCAAGGTTGCCTTCAACTCAGCCTTTCTATAGTTCTGCTGAGTATTTGAGTGAAAAAACAAGTGAGTCCATCTTCTCACCCTGCTGTAAAGAGCTGAGCAGCACAGTGGTTGGGTTGCCCCTCCACTACAAACTCGCATTAAAAGATAAGGAATGGCCGACCTGGAAGACTGAGGTGGTTCCCAGTAGCCATTCCAACCTTACCAAACTGTGCGGTCTGGGGCTGTAGCCACATCTCAGCACAACAAATCAGTCCTTGTGTTGTAAGCAGAGCATTCTTGCATCAGAGAAAATGCCTGCTTCTTTGAAAAGCAGAAGAGAGATGACTCTAAATCCAAGTACATATACTGATGAGATGACTTTTTTCCTACCACAATTGAATAATAGCGCTTGCTCTAATGGTTTCACTATAAATGCTGATGAATGGGATTTGCTCGGAAGCAGTGGCCCAAGTTTTAATTGCCCTAATCAACAGGCATGAGAGAAAGAAGATTATTACCTATAAAAAGCCACTCTGGGAAGGGAAGCCAGAGAACAAGGATGTTTCTTAAATGCTTGATTGTATGAATGAAATAAATCATTTGTGAGCCTTGAATCAAATTTGTGGCATGACTGAAAGGCATCATGGCAGGACATGGTGTTGTCATTCCTTCTTAGTTGTTAATTCCTTGTTATTAATTCTAATTTGTATTGCCTCCCTGTCCAAGTCCAGAAGGAGAAGCACAGGACCCATCTATATTTTGTTGCTATGTAATCTGATATAAAACAACTTTGGAACATCTCCCTGGAAGCCTGCTGCCCGAAGGAGTGTCTAAATCTTTTCTGCAGCAGCTGCTGTCCATTAAATCATGAACCTTCTTCAGAAGCCTCCTGCCAAACTGTGACAAGGCCGGAAGAATGTGTTCGCAGGACAGCAAGAAAGAAATCCCTCCCCCACCCACCCACCCCCGAGAATGTGATTGCCACATAAGTGACTTCCGCTTTTCTTCCTAGGATATTAACTAGAAAGTCAGGGAGAAAAGACATCTAAGCCAAGAGATTTTCTTGCAGCTATTCACAGAATTGCAATTGTCTTGGGATGGACGCAGAGTCATTTTATAATTGAATATAAATCCCAAGACAATGTGTAAAACCATCACAGAGCATATAACTATATTCTACAACTGACAAATTAATACTAATTAAATAGGAACTTTTAGATAAGTAGATTAACTGGAGAATTTTATGTATGTTGTGGGGATCCTACTTTGTTTCATTCCCTACCTCATCTGAATATTTTAATTTTTCGCTAAGCCAAATCCCCTTTATTTTGCATGCACATACATGACAAAATGGGTAGGCAGTTGAAGCCAGCACCCTATTGAAAGTGAGAGGAGGGGGAGGTCACTGGGTGAGGCAAATTGCTACTCCATAGACAAAGAGCAAGATGGCACTTCCACTTCCGTGGTTCCCAGTACACCTGTAGAAAACTCCAGGAGTATAGAGCAAAGTGATCAACTTGCAAGATATCAGCTGGTCCCCAGGGTCCCCAGTGTGACTCCCCCTTCTAAAGGATCCTAGAGACCTTTTGAGCCCCTGAACCTGAAAAAAAAATGGTATCTAAGAATGGTTTATTGTGCCCCCAGAAATCTCTGTGTGGCATAATCTGTACTCTAAATGTAATTCCACGTAGCTTCCTTTAGGCCAAAAATATCCAAATGACAGAAACTGAAATCACTTCTTTTCCTCCCTCTCTCGTTTTTCTTTTCTTTTTCTTTTTTCTTTTTAAAAATGCTTTTTCTAGCCTACAAAAGCCATAGGGTGAATTGTGTGTTGATCGAAAATAATACATTCCCCCACTTTCAGCCTTCTAAGGATGCAAGCTGGGTTTTTGGTTTTTTAAAAATACTTTTTAAATAGAGTTTGGCGGTCAGGAAGGAGTGAAGGCACAGTGTTCAAGGACTGAAGAAAGAACTAAAAGTCCCTTGGGCCCTCAGAATTTGGCCACCTTTGGTGAAAAGGTATTGCTATCAGTGTTCCCACTGCACATGTGCAGATTCATCTTTTTTGGATTATAACTCCCACAATTGATCAGGACCACCTCCCAGAATTGGACTGCAGCTTGCAGAATTCTGCAGGCAGAATTCTGGAAGTTGCCATTCAAAAACAGAAATTGGAACAGATCTAGTTCCTACCAGCAGGACAACCCAAAACAAGGCTTCCCTGGAATATGCTATGGTCTTAGATCCTCCTTCTTCCCTCTTTCTTCTTGTCATTCTTCTCAGGATGGAGACTAAATGTGACCATACCTTCATCTCTCTTGGATTCAGCAGCTCTAAACAATGATATTGTGTTGCCCCAAGATCAATGTTTAATGTTCTTCAGTCAGCAAGTTCTCTTTCCTGTATATATTTTCCTTTTAGTTTACTTTGAATGATCAGCTATATTCATTTTTTGTGGCTAATTAATATAGTCTTCTATATTATATCTGTTTTATGTTAGTGCCATCAACTTGGAACTCATTTACAGCAACCCTAATAGGGCTTTCAAGCAAATTGAGATAATTAAGGACTGTTTTTGCCAGTTCTGGTGAGTTTCCATACCCAAGCATGGATTCTAACTCACATCCATCATTCTATCCACTACACTACATTGGGCATTTAATGGTTCATTGGTCTTAGTCCAAGAAATTCTTTCTGATCCATTGGATCCCAAATCCCTTGGCGTCTCAGATGTGCTCATATGGATTCACAGGCTAATCAGGCCTGGAGAGAAAATAGGTATCTTCTGTTCCAGGATGGGTGTTAACAGGGAGGCAATTAGAAAAAGAAAGAAAGAAAAATGCCTTCCTGGGAGACAGGGTCACAACTCTTTGCTTGAAACATCTGCACAGCAGCCCTGTCAATCACTTTGTTGGCTTTTTCATGTTACAGAGAAAATGTTATCAGGAAGGCCTGTTTTCATGTAGATGAAAGGGAAGCAACAAAGGGCATTCATCTATCCCACTCCCACCCAAAGGACGGTTCACAGAAGAAGTCATGTCTTCTATTTCCTTTACTGGTCAGCAGATTCCTTCCTTTGGCATTGATAAACCCAAGACATCGCTCAGCTAGCCTCTGCCTTGTCATCAGGCTTGTCTAACAAGATGCTCGACTCATTCAAACTGCATGGGAGAATAACAGTGCTCTTCTGGCAGAACCAATGAACAAAGGGATACCCCCCCCCTTTCCTCCCTTAGTTCTTTGGAGAAGGAGCATCAATTACGAAATGGCAGGTTCCTCATGTCTCCCTCTTTTCTAGGACAACTGATGGCTATTAAGAATGGGAACATTCAGTTAGTTCTGCTTTCTCCAACCAGGCTATCTTCAGACATTTTGGGACTGCAACTCCCATCACAGTCCAGTCCCCAGGCAGTGATGAAGGCACCTGCCATCTGCCAGCCTTTACATTTTGTAGAATAACTTTTCCTGCTGTCTAGAGAGATAATATGTGAAAAGCACTGAGCAATTATTTTGACGTCCCTCCCCCAAAGCACTGGAATTGGAAAGCCTTGGTAAAAACATGCACAAAGAACAGAAGCTAGAACTGCCACTTTAAAAACAATTGCATGTCGCTTTCTCTGTCTTCAGTCCCTCATCACAACATTTTTGTCATATGGAGGAAACATATTATTTAGAGGGACACACATTGAGTTGGATCCAAATTTGGGCATTTACAACTAAGCTGGTGGAAGAGGCTCCCTTTCTCCCCCAACCCCTCAAGTTGTATCAGCCCCCATGAGGGTAACTTGTAGGAAAACATAAAGAATGGAGGATCTCCCAAACTGGAAAAACTACACTGTTCTTGTGTCCATGGACAGCAAGTCCTGGAGTGTCAGATTTAGATTAATTCCACAGTGGAGCTTCATTTTAATTCAGACAAATTCTGGATCAAACTCAATACATTACAAACATTAAAATATAATTAAATCCATTATATTATTAAATGATGTTGAAATTAGCACAATTTTTAAAGATTTCAGTTGAACTCCTAAAGATTGATAACAACATAGAAGAAAATCTGTTTGGATGACACTGGCCAGAGTCCGATGGTGTACTGTTGCTGGATCCCCCTTCTTCCACCAGGATCAGAGTGGTCCATCCTTTTTGCATCCTCTCCATGCACCCTAAAAACTTGCTATGGAGGGCCTATGGGACACATAGATAGCTGTAGCAGGGGCAGAAGGGGGAGAAGTTCAAATCCCACTGGCACTGAATGCAAAAATACACCGTGCTATGCCTTGCTACTAGCTACATAAGTATCATATAGTTTAATCTTTCAATTAGAATGATAAAATCTGTCAAAATTTATTGTATAAGTAGACATGGTTTTCGTTTGACACCTAAATGATCAGATATGTTGACTCCCAACAAACCTCTTTGGGGTGGACATTTCCTAAATGGCCTGTCATAGCCAGGAAAGCCTTCTGTTTTGCAGATTAATATTCATACCTCTAGTGAACTGATGGTTTTTAGAAAACTGGATTGATTTTTTTTTTTTTTTTTTTTTTTTTTTTTTTGCAGAAGTTATGTGGAGAGCTGGGGATAGTTGTTGTCTAGTACACATCTCCCCCTCCAGATTCTGGGGCGAAGCAGCCCCCATCCTAATCCACATACATTTTCCTATATCTCCTGTATGAAAATGGAACCTGTTAGGAATGCTTTAGTTCATCCCTTCCTGCACTGAGCTAGAGTTGGAGCAGATGGTCCAGAAAGATCCCTTCTAGCTCTGAAATTTTCTCAATTTAGGGCAGCCTCCATCTTCTTACTGTTCTAGACTAACATGGCTGCTCTTTTGGAATTTAGTATGAATACTAATCACAGTTGCCAGCTTAAGAAGGCAACAGAACATAATGTGTACGTCTAAAACCTTGGTACCTGACTTTGTTCCTGATTATATAAACGGTGGCATTCTAAACTACAGTCTTGTCACCTTGTGGACATTACAATTCCTTATGTGGCAACACTAATTCTGTTTTTCTACAAAATCTGGCACTCTGAATGGAATTCAATAGCTGTAATACAGTTTCATCTTAAAGTGGTGCCCAGAATAACACTTAAATTCAGTGCTGGAAATGGGGTGGGTGGGGAGGGGTACCTTTCTCTTACCACTTAAATATTAAAAACAAGGAGGTTGTGAACTGCTGGAAGCCCCTTCATCGAGCAGAGCATTACAGAGTCTGATGGGGCTGAAGAGGAAATAGGGTCTGTTTCAAGCTTCATTTGGTTTCAGCTCAGCCTGATGAAGAAGGGCTTGCTGGACTCAAAATGTTCTCTGTTGTTTTTTTTTTAAAAAAATAGTGATCAACCCATCCTTGTTTTCAGGATCCAAGCAAGGACAGCACAGCTGTTTCTCTTTCTCCTCTGTCCCCTTTTTTGTTACTTAAACCCAAGCTGCAGAAGGGAGACAGACCTTTCTCTCCTACCTACTTCAAGATCTCAATGGCTTTTGCAGAAACTGTAATTTTCTTTTAAATCTTGTCAATAGCATTTTGTCAGGGAAAACATTTTGTTATGCATACCAAAGTTTCTTTTTAAGGGAGCCTAGAATTAGCAGAAGGGTCAGAATCAAACAATCATAATGCTGATAGCAATTTTCAGGCAGTGCTCTCATCCATCAAATGGATAATGAGCGGGCAAATTGTCCTCCTACAGAAAAGCTACAAAGGCAATTACTTCAGTAGTTGTCAATGGAAATGTCACAGGATTTACCCCCCAGGGATGCCTTTTGGAGATGGATGGGGTGGTGTAGAATTGATGTTTGTGTGTGTGTGTGAACATGAAGATTGACTCTTTTACTGATCCCCCCAAAAGTGGCAACATCTTTAATTTGGAATTTATCTGACCACCTGTATCTTTTGCTTATGACAAGCACAGGTTTCATAAGCATTCCTTAAAACTTCACAGAATAAGAAACTCAATATCATGTCTGCATATTTCAAGCCAGTAAAAATAAATTAAAATCCACTAAACATTGTGCACACTTAAACAGAACAAAGTGTTCAAACTTGTAGAGATTCAAACTACTGTAATAAGTAGCCTAAGAGCACATGTGTGAGGCCTATGTGGATCCACATTCCTTGGTTGCCAAAAAATAAAAATAAAAATAGCTGAAGTTTTCATAGCATAAAGGCATGCATGCATTTGCAGGAAGTCATGAAAAACCCAGCACAGCATTTCATATAGCATTTGCCATCAATGATAGGAGAGAGTGACAAGTCAAAGCTATGCTACACGTCAGTATTTTACAACTTAGTTGCAGGATTTATTGATTTATTGACAGTTGCACTGGTCAATGAAAAAAAATGCTAAACATTACAGTTATGCAGATTCTTTATTAATAATAATTCTATCCCCTAAAGTAGATTCTGGTTTTGGACATCCCACACACCATTCAGCTGCAGGTTTTCTAGGTATAAAGTTCTCAGAAGTGATTAACCAGTTCCTCCTGGAACTGTGGGATCAGACAGCTTGACCAAGGTCAGTCAAGATGGCAGGACATGTCATCCCATCAGCCACACATACGCCATGTGACATAAAGGAGGCACTGTGGGGATTCTGACCCCATGTCTCAGCACTGCATCCACCGGAACCATACTAGTTGCATTTTATTAGTCCAACCCAAAATGCTGCATGCTTTTGACTTCTCCCAAACTCTTTTCATCAGGCTGTGATTCACTGGAGGGGGGTGGGGGAGAGGCAGAGTCAAGAAAGAAAAAACTCTTCAAAGTAGGCAGGACATGGATTTTGCAATAATGATTGTTCTTACCAGGGCATCTGATTGTCTGTCTCAGCAACTCTTCTTCTGCTTCATTATGGGGTAATATCCCTGAGCAAACATTATACTATTGGATGCTTACAGTATGGATACATAAGACTTGAAATGTGTTAGTAAATATCAAATAAATAAAGAAAACATACTAGTTTCTTTTGGACTTTCTTTTCTTCTCAATTGTTTGAAGATTTCAAATGTACTGGCTAAAATCCTGTTGGTGTGTGATTAGATGGGGGAATTTGGAGTGATCTGGATCATATTTAAAATACTCTTCCTTTGGTGCAATCTATTTTATCTTGCTTTTGAGCCATCCTTCCATTCACACAGGAGATGTGTGTTTTTTCTGCAAGAAGGATCCAGGCAGTATTTCAGATCACTCTAATCTCTGCCCCTTTCAGTTATTGATACCTCCACCCTGCCCTCTTGACTTGCCATTTGTCGTGGCTGTTATGCTGTGGGCCATGTGACTTTTCTTTTCTGTTATTGTTCATTTTGTTTAGTAATTGACATAGCACTACAGCAATATATCAACCTACAATGGATACGCTCTTATATCTGAAATAGCGCTATGTCACTTAAGATAATATTTTTTTTTAATTGTGAAAAGAGAAAAATAGAGGAGAGAGTTTCTCTGCCATCCTTTCTACTATCAGAACCCACTGTGTACATCACAGGGTTGTCACCAAAAAGAACACCACATACAACTCTATTTAGGAGTGAATTAAACCAGCCACACAGACTGCAGAACAGGATAAGCAAGAGTGATCCCAATCATATCAAATAAACTGCAGCGCTAGTGCTGTGTCAGAAAGGAGTGGACCAGCCAGAAAAGGGGCAGGGTGGATTGCTCTTACGTAAAACACATGTGGCCACTGGAAAATAGGCAAAAAAATAGCACCAAAAGTAAATCAAATAACACGCTATTTGCTTGTCTGATCATCATCCCCAGAGCCTATGGAATGCTGATGACATTATCAGCAGGGGTTGGTTGGTAATTAAACACTTCTTCTTATCAAATTGCCATGTAATTCCTTCCATCATACCAAAGCCACAACAGCCATGAGTGGGAGCAGGAAATCTTTAATTATGCAGAGTCTCCCTCTGCTGATAGTGTCATGACAGTGATTTTCAGTAATTAAACATTTCCTCCTTCTGTGGTTCCCATTGATTCCATACAATAAAAATGATTGCACAGGAGTCAGGATAGAAGTTGGACATTTTTCATCACAAGAAATAATTGCTAAGTTATGCAACAGGATTTCAGCCACTCCAAGAAGGCAGTCCACTGCAAACCTGTATTAACCCCCCCTCTCTCTCACACACACACAAGGAGGGGAAGAAAAGTTGCCATAACATAACAGGGCACCCACTCTTACAAGACGATTATCAGAATGCATCATGCAAAGAACAAGAAATTACAACACAAGCCAAAAAAAAAGAGGATGGAGAACATAGCACACTAACCATCATTGGTCAATGTATACACCAGAAGTGGGCAATTAATTTCTATAGGGGGGCCACATGAAAAATCAGAACTGTGTTCGGAGGCTGAACCAACTTTACTTAAAAATAAAATGAAACAGTGATGTTATGATTGTTTTTATTTTAAACTTGTTAATCTTCACAAATACTAAAGAGGTTTTTTGCAGTATGTTAAAGATAAGCAACTGAACAACTTTAGACAAAAAGCTATAAATGGTTTTGATGTTCAAAACTGTCCACGGGCCAGACAGGAAGAGCTCACGGGCGGGCCATATGTGGCCCTCGGGCCGCACTTTGCCTATGTCTGGTATACACTGTATACAGTCATGTATACAGAACACAACAGCAAGATCACTTTCTCACACAAAGACACAGATACAATTTCTGATTTATGAAAAACCACCATAGTTGACTCTCATCAATCTTACACAGCATATGCCCCACAATTGGATTTTAACCACTGTGTTGGTTGTTACCACAGCATTGCAAATGTAGCAACATCAATGTCACCAACATTTAAAACAAATCAAAACAAATTTGTCACTCCTGATCCCAAAAAGAAGTAATGAATAAGGGGTAACACTTGGTGTGTTCCTTCAAGTTCTACTATAGTGTTGGCCTATATAAGGAATGCTTGTGGAGAGTCTCATTATTTGAGGCAGCCCAGCTACTAGCGCCTTGCGCTACCAGCGAGCCTTTTCATCAGGACCTGACCAGAAGCATGAACTGTATGGCTCATCCTTCAGCACACACAAGGGATGATGGAGTGGCTTGGAAAAAAACAGAACGTAGGTGTGAAGAGCTGGGTGTATAGCTCAGTGAGTTGGATGCCTGCTCACAGAACAAGAGGCTGAGAGTTCGATTCCCTATTGCACTTCCTGAGAGAAGACCGAGTTTTGTCACCTTGGGCAAGCTGCACATTCCCAGGAGAAGGGAAAGGTAAACCACTTCTGAGTACTTTATACATAGAAAACCCTGGACAGAATCACCATAAATTGGAATCTACCTGACAGTGTGCACTTACTACTATTATAATTAGATGTTAAAAAAGAGAGTGGAAAACATGCCAATATTATAACTCTCTGAGGTATAACGTTTTATCTGCTGACTCTAGGTTGCAGTGCACTTTATAATCTTGTAAGGGGGGTAAATAACAGGGAGCCTGATGACATCTGAAGGACCACAGGTTCCTCACCCCTGTATTAAAGAAGATTTAAGAGCCCCATCTTCTCTGGTCATCCAATTAATCCCCTATAAAGACCACCAAAATTCATTTCAAAAGAACTTCCTAAGAAGAGACCTCTTCCCATTGATTTTACCCATTTCAGGAAAATTAGTGGAAATGAAAATTACTAGTGGAAGATAGACTATTAGGACTGAGATTCTATAATCTGCTAAACATGTCAGTTTTATTGCTTCACAGGAAGGACTCAACGATTGTGGCTACCAGTATTTCACTTAAAGAACATGTTGGTCATTACCTTTTAAAAAAGCCAGATGTTTCTATATGATTAGTCACTGAAGGATCTTTATACAATTTCCGATGCTTTTGTGAGCAATTTTGGTATATGCTGCTGTTTAAACTCCTTCCTCCAGTTTCTGTTTCCCATTGCTTGTTTGTTTTTCTCTCTCCCTCTCTTACACACACATTAAGCAGACATCATCCAAATACAATTAACATTACAACTGCTGGGCACATGTCACACTAATATATTTCTATTTATATTCACTTCTTCCAGCAAATTTGCTACAGCTCCCTTCAGATCCTTTTCTTCTTGCATTCCCTCAAAATATTCTCATTAGTACTTTTCACAGCTCAGATGTTTGCAGAGTCACGCAAGGCACCAACGGACCTTGGAAGCAGACTCAGAAAATGAATGCAAAATTCTGAATGAGATTGGCGGAACACAAAAAGAGAATTACAAACCCGACAACCAGAAGAGTTAATATTAAAAGTTCTTTAATGTCATCACTGATGAAATAATTCCAAATATTGTACTCTCCAGTTGCAAGTAATTAATAGGCCAGTTGGACTGTGGTATTTTATTGCATTACAACTCGATTTTCATTTTAAAAGGTCTTCACTAATGAAGCCGCGATTCAAGGCTCAAGGGATTGGAATGAAATACCTTGGAATTAGGGACACAAGGAAGAATACTCAATTTTGAGCACACACGGTTGTGAAGCAGAATGTTATGGATATATGTTTGTGTTAGTACCGTCTGTGGAAGAAAAAGAGTAAGAGGAATGTCTGCTCCCTCAGTGTTCATGGAATTAGCAGAGCTTAGAACATTCATTTTTGGAGGGACTACAATTTCCAGAATTCCCCATGCAAAAAAAAAAGTTATCGAACAGGTACACCTCAAAGCTCTGGGAAATAGGACTGGTAGACAGGAACCAGCACTTGGTCTGGGCTTTGGAGAGGGTGTTTTTGGTAAGATAACTCTGAATGCGTCCACCTTCTCTTCACTCTTGACACCACTGACCTTACACTTACTCTTTACCTTTGGTCCCAGTGGGTACTCTAACAGGGAAAGACCATGGCTGTAGCATTCACCCTTACTGTATTATGTTAAGTAGTCATGCGTATTCATGTTGCAGGCTAATGGGGCTAAGAGGCAGAGCCGAAAGCTATGTAAAAGAGGTGGAGTCAGGATGAGAGTCAGGGAGTCAGAGTGGAGAGGGAGATAGAGTGTGGTATTTGGGAGATCTGAGGTGTGATTAGAGTGAAGAGTGAATAAGAACTTTTACATCAAATAGAAGGTTGAGACTGATGATAAATAAACCTGTAGAAGTTACCTATGATTAATAATCAAACATCTGTAATGAATAAACAAGTTTTATTTAAAAGACAGTGAGGTTTGGACCTTCATCTTCATCCTTCCATAATTAATGTTGATTTAGTGTTCAACTGGTGGCAGCGGGTGAAAAGGGAGTAGTAGTTTGCCTTCGTGTGCTCTGTGTTTGGAGAGTCAGGCAGGGGCATGAGGGGTGAACGTCAGAACGGCAGACAGAAACTTCCCTCCCCTCTCCTTCCTTCTGTCGCTGATTGCTGGCTCACAGACCTCAAGGGAATAGCCAGGAATAAGAGGAGAGGGGCAAAGAGACAAACATGAATAAATTCAACAAGATACGAAAGTATTGTGGCATCTTAAATACAAACAGGTTTCAATGAGAGTCAGCCTCCTTCCTGAGACACAAGACTTTGAATATTTAGCCACAGGCAATACACATTTGGGATGGAAGATCCAGTGGAGGTGACCACAGGTAAATGAAATTTCAAAGTGATAATGGCATTACTAACACAAGTAGTGAATTTTCAAAGTGTTAATTACTTAAACATTCTGATCATAACTAAATTCATTATCTACCAGATAAGCATAATCTTATCCTTGAAGTTCAAAGATGGTGATTCAGAAAGTGGCTTATCTAGTTGTTGTTGCTGCTGCTGCTAAATCAATTTCTGATTCTGATGCTACAGAAAATAATTTGGTTTACACACAAGACTAGAAAAAAATATATAAAACAATCTTAACAGCCCTGATCTTTATTTAAGTCTTTAGACACGAACTAGAATTTATGGATGTAATTTACCTCTGCCATCTCCCTTTCAAATACCTTTTTAAAATTACTTCTTTCTACATCAGTTACTTGCAGATCCATAACAGCATCTGGGACATTGCAAAATCTTGCAATGAACATTTGGGTTGCCCTTTCTGATTTTAAAATTGTATCCATTGTGAAAAGATATCTGTTTCTCTATTGCACAGTGGCAAAGAATGGCGTAGGTCACATTAGTAGATAAACAATCCAAAGCCCCTCTTGTATTTTGGTTCCCTTTATTAGGGCCCATGATAGTGCTGCCAGGGTAGATGTGGGGATACACATGTCATCTAGGTTTATAACAGGATCTTGTTTCTGTCTCCTTTTCTGTGTCCTATTTCACATGAATATTTAAGGTTGAGGGCTGCCTGTAAGTGATCACAACCCTGCCAGACAGCCTTGGAGAGGAAAATATTATTATCCTGAAAGGACTGCAGATAATTTAGGAGTTTCACATGTGAGCACTCTCAGATGGAAGCTGTAGGTGTTCTGTCAGTGGTGTGTCATCATTCTCTTTTTCTGGGTCTGTAGGTTGTTTCTGCATGCATGTCTTGACCTATTAATGTATTTTCCCGCCACAATGAGTAATCATTGTAGTTTAAGAAATACCTGCTGCAAATCCATGAGTTCTGAGTCCCTGTATTGTGGTTCCACGCAGATATGGCTGTATTAGAGGGCTCAGCTGCAGACTTTAGATTGTGTTCTGGGTGGAAACTGAAGGCATGCAAATATATGTAAAAACCTGTGAGTTTTTTATTCCACATGGTGCTTGTATAGCTGCATTAATTTCACTGCATGTATCGGAGGAACAGGGTTGTGGTCAACAATAGTTCATACTGAAATAAATCTGTTAATTTTTAAGGAGCCACAATTGTTTTGTTTTTCTTTTCTTTTAAGTAAGTTATGTGCTGTTTAATGAAATGTTAGCTGTAAATGTGCATTCAAAGGACTTTCACCACATTTCAAAAACTTTTATCCTGTTTCCTATTCCCCTGGATCTAGTCTATCTACCTTTTAACCAGTTAATTGGTAGAAGACTACCTGTGAACTCCACCTTTTAAAATGGAGCCAGAAACATCAAATAGGTCTACCAAAGCAATGTTAAAAAGATGATCCCTGTGCTACATTTTTTCCTTGATAAGAGATATTATTTACTTCTTTGTCTTGCTTGGTATCACCATTTGTTGGTGCCATACCAAGAAATAATTGTGTTCATATATAACCTCCATGTTATATGCCACAGTGGTCTCTGGCAGCTATTTGACAGAGAAATTTGAATGGACTGGCTGCATAGGAAAGTGCAAGAAATAGAGAGACAGGTTTATATATTAAAGCAGTCATACTAGATCTAAAAATTTATTAGATATATTACTCCAAAAGTGACGATCAATTAATACTCAAAACATGAAAGCAGATCCTGCCTACAACATCTTCACAGGAGAATTTTTCTGTCTCTTTAACAAAGTTCACTATATTCAAAATCATTTCCTCAGGTACGGTCAGTTCTGTCCCCTCATATGATTTTGTTGTTATTGTCCTGGTTCTTAATTCAAAGTCTATGAACAAAACATCTACTTGTTCTTTGTGGGGTTATGTGAATAAAATGCATTTATATATCTAATTTGAAATTGTTTGAGTGTGGTGGGTACTGAATATATATTTAGAAAACACATGGATTTATCACCTTGGGTAAATACCATGTCATTGAATTTAAGTTCTTACGTTACTCAACATAACTTTTTTACTTAGATACTTTTAGGATAGTGACAATTTCACTTTTAGCACTATTAATGCTTTCGACTTTTCTTTGATCTCAGGACGACAGCAAGTGCATATTACTGCAGGGCATTTCTAACTCCTATCTGCTAATGATTCAGAGTGATGATCATTTTAAAATAAAGAAAACAAATAAAAGACCATCACATATAAACAGTAGCTACATTAGGAACCCATATGAGGGTTTCAAATGAGATCAAAGAGCATGGAAATGAATATTTTTATTGTCCAAGGCAGTCCAATCAAACTCCATTAAAATCTATGGCTGTTTGACTCATTGGTTCCAGCGAGCGGTGGATAGCACCTTTCGTTTTCTCATGGGAAAAGTCACACTTTGCTTGCTTAAAACATAATAAAAGACGACTGCACAAGGGATGTGATGTTTGTGGGTCTCACTTTGTTTTTGTTCAAGGCATAAACATAATTATTGAAAGAGGCTGTCTTGTCTTCCAGAGCACAAAAGTCCTCTTTGCTAATTGCCACATCAAATGACCAGAAAGGTCCCAGTGGAAACCTTCAAATGGCTGTGAAAAAATTCAGCCCATCAATAAATGCTGGGTAACTTTTGGGGGGAAATTTCCCATCCCAGATTAGGTTACTTTGTAGGGTGGGGGCTTATCAGACAGGAAGGGTCTGGACGCAGATTAGTTCTGCACCATTGCAATTTTGTAATATCAGCTGCATTCTCGGGGCCCAATGACACCTTTATTGTATGGGGGTTTTTTTTTCCATGATAACCAAGAACACTGGACTGTCGAGGAGACAAAAGGGAGAAAGCAGAAAAGCTAGTGTGTTCCTAAAGTGGAGCTTCTCTCTCTCTTTGGTCATGCACCAATGACATGAGTGCCAGGTCTCGGACTCTGAACTCACACAGAGCCAAAAAGGGGATTGGGGGGGAAACCATTCGTTTTCGGCTTGTTCAAAGATGACTCTTTTGTGAGGGGAATACTAAAGTGGCATGGTCGATATACCTACTAAAGCATGCCAGGAGTCAAAAAGTCTTAGTGACCCCTCCTTTGTAGTACTTGCCATTCAGTTTCCTGTGGCCTTGCTGCCCAAATGCTACCGCTCTGCATTTGTCTTTTTTCAGAAAGCTATATAAATTCAACTAGCGTAGATCCAGTTTGGGTCATGACCTGCTGCATTCAGACTTTTCACACATACGTTACAGATCCTTATCAGTGCCAGTGACTCTACCGACCATTAGGAATGAGAAAGATAGATCTACTTGGCATGTATTGCTATGCTTTCTTCTCTCTCTCTCTCTCTCTCTCTCTCTCTCTCTTTTAAGCAGTAACCTGTGGAACTGAGTCCTGTCATTCAGAGCACTGTAAGTAGAAATATTGTTTGTAACCTGTTTTAACCTCAAGAAGGAAGCCTTAGCAAATGTTTGTTTGAATGAGTCTGATAAGGGTTGGCTTATAGACTAGACAGTGGTGTCCCCCTGCCCCATTCATGGATGTTTATGAGTGCGCTTTGATCTAGGGTTGGCTCCAGATTTGGCACATATAACAGAGCTTGCTGAAAAGGACTCCTCCTTCCAATGGAGGCCTCCCAAGACCCCCTGAAAATCCTACACAGAAGATTGCTATGGTACAGAGGTGAGGAGAGCTCCCTGAAAATCAGACCAAGGCACCAATGAGAATGCTTCCACTAAATGTTGGGGGGTTGGTCCCATCCCACAACCCATTCTATCATTAAATCTTTTTGCAGGGAGGGCGGCTACTGTGGAGAGAAAAGGTGATGAAGTCTGATTCAGCCAACCTGGTTGCACCACACACCCATTGTGGATCCAATCAGTCAAGATGGATCCTATAAGCTGCAGGAAATATCTTAGGCACATTTTATGCTAGAATATATGTCCAATGTGTTACTTTCTACAATAGTCCCATAAACTGAAGCCGAAAGTCCAGAAATACATGTGTTACTTCCTTTTCCATCATAAAGAAACACAGAGAGGGTTGCCCAGCTGAAATTCAAGTAGTTGCGCAACTGTGTAGAGGTTGAAGGAAAATGTTATCACTGAAGAAGTCCCAGCTATAATGAGGTTCACATATGCACGCTTACTTACAGCACGAAGTTGCAACATTCATGTGTGAAGGGACCATCACTGATTAGTAGGTCCAGATATCTTGGTCACGACAAAGATAATACAGTGGAGTCATATTGATCTGGGAGCCATCAAGTGACAATAGTCAAATTATGAGAGAAATACAAGATCAATGTTCATATTTACCAAGTTTTTTTTCTTCAGCACAACCACTGTTATTTGTTTGTTGGTATGCTTGACAAATGTAAAATACAGGAGGGTGGGTTATTGATCCAATATTTTTCACCATGAAGTAAGGGACAGGGCATCTTAACACCTCACAGAATAATAGAGCGGGAAGGGATCTCAAGGCTGATCAAGCCCAGATCCCTGCAGAAGAAGGAAATCTATCATGAAGCAACTCCAACAGATGGGTAGCCAACCTCCACTGAAAAAACGGCAATGAAGAAGAATTTACCACCTCCCAAAGCAATCTATCCCAATCTATCAAACAGTTCTTACTATCAGGATGCTCCTATTAATGTTTAGTCAGAATCACCTGTCTTGTAATTTAGATCCATTAATTCAAGTTTGACTCTCTGGAGCTTGAGAAAGGTAGCTTGTAACATCTTTCCCATGACAGCTCTTTAAATAGCTATCATGTCACCTCTCAGTCTCCTCTCCTCTAGTTTAATCATGCTCAGTTCTATCCACCATTCTTCCTAAGACATAGTTTCAAAACCTTCTATTATCCTGGTCTAATTCCGGCGTGTTTAATTTCTCTGTTTGATAAAAGAAGAAACAAGACCTTTTGTCTGACTGAATAGGCATGGGATTTTTGTTTACTACTAATCCCATTCTCCAGTCTTCGAATGCCACCTGACAGAGCTACACCCAAAAAGTGACTGGAGATCAGGCTGGTTGAGCAACCTGCATGGTCTAGCATAGACCTAGCTCTCCGTCCAACCTTCTTGTTCAGAAAGAAAGCTCCCAGCTATTAATAGGGCAGCTTTCTTTCTGACCAGGAAGACAGCATGGAGTTAGGCCTTTGCTGGGTTTCTAAGCATTCCCAGCTAGGCTTTATCTCCAAGTGAATGACATTTACATGTGAGTTGTCAGGTAGAATTGACAGAATGGAGAATTATATGATTTGTAATCCAAATAAATCTGAAAATTCTATTTCTTCTGAATACAGAGAGCAAATGAGAAAAATGGTTTGATGGCCACTTCTGGTTTTGTTTTGTTTTGTTTTGGGAAAGTGTAAAACGAGTAATTCCTGAGGAAGGAAGAAAGATTACTATACCTTTAGTGCCCACCAGCGAGCACTGCTTCTTTCTTTATGGGGACTATCTGTGTACAACACCTTCTGAACGGTCCCTTCTGCAGAAGATTAGCTGTATTTCCTAACATAGACGTCGTTTTTCCCATCTGGCTTGGCAGACTTATTCATCAAGCATGTTTCAGTATGTATGGGGAAAATACAAATGAAATAACTGTGGCGCCTTAAAAATGAGCAAATTCATTTCAGCGCAAACTTCCATGGATTATAGGGGCTGAAATCCATTAGTAAGTCAGAACTAGAGTAGGACCATGGAATCAGAAGAATTTATGATGGAGCTGACAAATCCCCACAGATTCAATGGGCCTACTTTAGTTGTGACTTACTATTGGATTTCAGCCAGTGTGTATGAGGAACTGAATTGTAATTCACAAAAATTGACATTGAAATAAATCCATGAGTAAGTCAAAATGCACTTGCATCATCATCATCATCATCATCATCATCATCATCATCATCATCATCATCATCATCATTATTATTATTATTATTATTATTATTATTATTATTATTATTATTATTATTATTATTATTATTATTATTATTATTTATCTCCTTATGTATTTTCTATTCTATTGTTGTATTCTGTTTATTACCATATGATTTATGTAATTGTTTGTGTTTTTCGTATTATTTCACTGTTTTTACTATATTGGAAGCCACCTAGAGTGGTCTTTTAGACCAGATGGGTGGGGTATAAATAAATAAATAAATAAATAAATAAATAAATAAATAAATAAATAAATAAATAAATAAATAAATAAATAAATAAATAAATAAATAAAATTGTTGTTGTTGTTGTTGTTGTTATTATTATCTTTTAATTTTTCCTTCATGTCTGGTTTGTCTCCCAGTATAGAAGGTATTTCTCACATCTAGCCAATTTAACTCAGAGTTTGGAAAAGTGAATTGAATCCAAGCTATTTGAAGGATTGTATCACCCCATATGAACCTTCCTGGATTTTAAGATCTTCTGGGGAGGCCTTTCCACCACTCTCCCAATGACAGAGGGCCTTCTCAGCGACTGCTCCCAGGCTTTGGATTGCACTGCTCTGAGAAGCCAGGTTGGGCCCCTCCATTTTGTCCTTCTGTCATTAGGCAAAGACCTTCCTCTGCAGGCAGGCTTTTAAGCTGTAAACTATCTGAAGAATGCTGGTTTTTAATTGGCAGATTTGTCAATGTTTCAATTTTTTTTTAAAAAAATTGGTTGATAATCTTAATATATGTACAGTATAATTGTTTTTAACATGATATTTATGTAGTATTTCAAAACTGTGTTTGTTTTACAGTTTTATCTGTTGTGATCTGCCTTGGGTCCCCTATGGGGAGAAAGGTGGGATGTAAATAATATTAATAAATAATTTATTTATTTTTTTGACTACAACTCTCAAGACCTCCCCCACACCACCTGCAGTTCAAAAATGCAACTTTATCATGATCTAGGGCAGTTGCAGAAGAGGTTATAGACTTAGTCAAGTTCCAGAACTTGCAACACACTATGACCTAAGCTGCATTACAACAACATTAGATCATAAGCTGTTCAAAATAGCTAAATGGCAACAAAATTTTAAATAAGACTGTGCATCTTCGTTGGCCAAAAGGCAAACTCCAAAATAAATCAGCCCACTTTGGACTAATTCATATGAGATTCAGATCAAAGTAGAATGGCTAGATATGGTTGTGGAGCAAAGTGCAGGATTCCAAAATAATTCAGATGGATTTAGCAATGCAGTCATATAAAATGAACAGGGGAAAAAAAAAATCAAAGCTGAGTGTCTCCAACATGATCAAATAAAGAAGATACCCAGTGCTGAAGGCAAGGGTAAGTGACATGTTGATTAAATCTTTTTTTAAAAAAATCAGATGTAAGCTAGTTTTAGATATGACGTAGATCTTCATCAGACTCGGCACCACAGAGCTCTTGGTGATGCAGAAGAAATACAGGAGTTCCAAAAATCATGGCCAGATGTGCAAGCCAGCCTTCTGTGCTTGGAACAAGTTTCAAAACAGGGGCTGCAGACTCATGTCAGGGGTGTAGGTTTCAGATTTTATCTCTGATGATGTGGATTGGACTGTCCCTTCCAAAGCCTTTGACAAAAAGGCTGCCAGTCATTCACCATGCCCCCCTTCCACCACCACCACCACATTGCTCTATGTTGAAACATAGAACTCTTCATGGGCTGGAAACATGGCAGACTCCCTATTAGAGATGCTTAATCCAGCTTAAAAAATAAGGTGAGCCAATTGCAGCCAAATTAAATAATTTCATTTCACAATCCTGCTTGGGTGATTCAGCTATGTGGTCCTTATATACCATCCAAAGGCAACAGTAGGTATACCTTTCATAAACCATTAAAAATAATCATGAACATGAGCAAGCTTTTGACCCCGTGCACATCTTCATCAGGCTGAGCACTCCAGAGCTGAGAGTAGGGCAAAACAGATAAGAGTTTAAATCATTTTTTTCATGTGAACAGGGCATAATAGCTGTGTTTCAGTGTTTCAGTTTTTCAGAGGCTTTTCTCTCATTAAACATCATTAACTGTTGCAGAGTCCTCTGTAAATGGCTGCTCCTTCTCAGCTGCTAGATGGCATATGTGTGAACATTCTACTCATAGAGGAAGAGACACCAATAAGTCTACAACAGAAGACTGCCTTCATGCAGAGCCACCAATTACTCGCCACTTTCAAATGCATTTCCTTAGCACAACACCATAGAAACTATTCCTTAAGCATAATCTTAAGTTAAAATTCCTCAGGCTTACTGCTAGCCTTGCTGTCCTGCATAGTTGTAGAGGTAAAATGTGTGATGCAGTTGGAGCAGTATGGGATATGTAGTCAGAGAAATGTAAGACTGAGTCAGACAGGTTCTGTGTGAAGATGATTTGAGAGAGGAATATGTTTTTCTAAGTGCTATAAGAGTGTTTTTCTGATTTGAGATAAAGTTGAAGTTCAAATCAAAGGGAACCGGGGAGGACTCAACATTCAGAGCTAATTGGAGAAGAGATAAAACACCTGGACTTTCATGGGAATCAAGGGAGGGGGAAGATGTTACAGCCCCTTGAGGCGAATTGGTTAACAGCCCAGAATGGTCAAGCAGGAGGGAGGAGTTAGAGAATGTAGAAAATGGATAGTGGTTTGAGCATGTGTTTGAAAGGAGAGGGAGAAGGTCAGTTTTGTTCTGGAATTTGATTCCATGATGATGGGAGAGAGAAAGAACTTGATGGTTTGAGTACGTGACTTGAAGGAGAGAGCATGTAAGTGGAGAGAAAGAAGGAGGTGGGGCTAGCCCACTTTAGCCCAGCTTAGTAGTAGTTATTATTTTAATGGGAATTAGTTATTTTATTTAACTGTAATAATCTTTGAATATGTTCTTTATGCTGAAGCTTGAGCAATGTAAACTGATTTTATGAAACTCTATTTTTCTAATAAAAAATAATTATAAAAAAAATTACAAAGGACTAGTCTCTTGATCAGCAGGGTCTACTAAATCCAGGAGGTGGAGAGGGCCACAAACTAGCTATCTTTAAGAGTCCTACCTGAGTTGTTGTGAGTTCTAAGGAATCACAAAGCCCATGTGTCTGTACTTGCAAAGGACTGGTTAAAAGTAAAGTGTTCTTTTAAGGTCAGACTTGTTCAAAGGGCTTACGCTATGCACTGCTGAGGTCTTGGGAGTTGCCCCAGCACAAAAGTGGTAGGTAAGTGGCCTGTGGAACTCTCTGACCGAATGCTAAGTCCTCCTTAGGGAGGCTAGGGCATCACAAAAGGAAACGAATTATTTGCATCTTATCACATTGGATCTAACATGTTATTTCCAACTGTAACTGTGGTTGTCCTCCTAAGAAACTTTCCAATCCTGAACCAAAAAAATTGTCCATCCACTTTAGCATTGTTTACACTGAACTGACTGTTAGCCACTTTTCATTGGTTCATATAGAAATCTCTCCAAACCATACCTCAAGATACTAAGGATTATACCTGGTTTTGGCATACAAACTGTCTTCTTTGACACTGATTTATGGCCTTTCTGCAGATTGCTATTTAGTCAGAGATCTTGGGAAAGGTTGCTTTTTGGACTTCAGTCTCCAGAGTTCCTTAGCCAATGGTAGTCATGTTGGCTGAGTTTGAGGGGAATGGTTGTTGTGGGTTTTTCGGGCTCTTTGGCTGTGTTCTGAAGGTTGTTCTTCCTAACGTTTTGCCAGTCTCTGTGGCCGGCATCTTCAGAGGAGCATGTGCGAGCACAGAGTGCTGTCCTCTGAAGATGCCGGCCACAGAGACTGGCAAAACATTAGGAACAACAACCTTCAGAACACTGCCAAGGAGCCCGAAAAAACCACAACAACCATTAGATCCCGGCCGTGAAAGCCTTCACAAATACTTTAAGGGGAAATTTGTACCTAAAGTAATTTTTCCAAATTCTCTGCATGCACATGAAAGCCATCATATCCAAAAGCCAAAAGGTTAGGAAAGCGTATTTTCAGTTTAGATGGATGTACTGCTCGGAATCTGTTGCAGTGGGTCAGATCCGAAGCTCTTTCCAGGTTCTGGCCACTGCAGGGCATGGACATTGATAATGTTTTGTTCCTATGAAATTAATATTACAGTTATTAAGAACTTGAAAGAAATTTGACTTCATACCAAATTACATTAAAACAACTCTAGCAAACAAGATCAGTACTTAAGCAAATTTTGGAAACTGTGCATTATAAGATGCTGTTTAACCTCACATGCTGTTCTTAGTTATTTTGGATACCTGTGGGCAATTTATATGACCACTACAAACATTTCCTATCAGAATACCCCCCTTGTGTAAGTTATAATGTGCTTTAATCCTTCAAAGTGCTTAAATGCTAGCTAAGTAATAGAGGAAATAAGATGATTTATTTTAGGAAAATAAGGCACAACCTAGTATTTAGGGTGGATTCTTAACTAATCAAAATTCTTTATTTAGCCGTTTATTAACTTTACTTGACCAGAATTAATGGCCGGGCAGCAGCACCAGTTTGTGAACACATGCAATCTGGTGGCAACAACAGCAATTTGGGCATGATTAAAGGCACAGAGTCAACCTTCCCACTTAACTATATATGTGTATTTATAACAAGCTGGATGGTATTCGTTTTGAGACCCGAAATACAGAGTGCAATCTTCTGCTTTTCTCCCCAACCAGCCTCCCAAGAGAGTGAAAGACAGCCTGACTGTGACTTAAGTTGAGCTAATGAATTTGATGAAGAAAACTCAGAAAGCATTTTCCTGAGACACACCAGAGTGTACATCCATCTAGTCCAGTGTGAAGCACTCTGGACAATAGGAACTCCCCAGAATTTATAAACAAGATCCCATAAACAGATGACAAGAAGCCAGAAGTCAATCAGAGCTGCTCCCCTGCTTAATTAGCAGACTGAGATTAAAGTTTTGAGCTCACTAAAGGAAGTAGGCAAAATGGGATAAATGAGTAGGAATCCTTGTAATAGAAGCTCTGTGAAGTAAATGAAGGCAGTAAATTAGAAATGATTTTGTAGATCTATTGAGAGCACATAGGTAACTGTCCACAGAAAGCCAGAGAGAGGGAGGGCGTTAAGAGAAGTTAAAGGCTGAGTCATAATTTAGAAAAGAGCAATGTATTCACGAAGGTTTTCATGGACAGGATCTAATGGTGGTTGTGGGTATTTCAGGCTCTTTGGCCGTGTTCTGAAGGTTGTTCTGAAGGCTGAAGATGCCAGCCACAGAGACTGGTGGAACGTTAGGAAGAACAACCTTCAGAACATGGCCAAAGAGCCCGAAAAACCCACAACCATTAGAAAAGAACATTAATGTGTTTGTATCAAGCATGTGTCCAGCCTTACAACCTCAGTACCTGCCAATAACAGAAAAAGCTTTATTGATGAAGATGGGGAAAGATAATTGATTGCCTATGATAAAACTATATCCATCAAGCTATTGTTCAAATTCACAGGGACAGAACTCAGATCCTGGTGCTACAACATCTCGTCAGGATCATTTTTGGTCTTTTCTGTTTCGCCCTCTACTTCCTCAAACTCTGCCTTGCCCTCCCCTACCTGAAGAACAGTCAAGCTGGATTAGAAAGCTCACCTGCTTCCAATGTTTTTAGTAGTCCAATAAGTGTATTACACACCTTTTCTTTTACATCATTTCACGGCGGTATTTTTACAAGTGCCCTACCACACACAAACAGTGAATAAGCAAAAGGTTGCAGAAAACATCAGCTGATGTTCCTCAGTAAAATCATGATTTTTCTAGGCAATTTCTCCAGAAACCTATAGAGTAACCAATATTATTATTTAAACTGTTGATACCCAGATGGGGACAAGAATGTTCATTTTTATAGATTGTTATGGTTTTTTGCACTCTTTGTCATATGTCCATAATGTGTTTCAGCCATTTGAACTCAGTGTGCTTTTATCGATTAGGCTGGAGTGTTATATTCCAGTATAGGTTTACAAGTTGCTTGAGGGACCTTGCACCTTTGTGATAAGGCCGGCCATAACTCAGGTGACAATTATAGGCATTCTGAACAAAGAATTGTGACTGCAGAAGGAAGAGTTATACAGTCTTGGACAAAATGTCACTATAAGAACTACGTTGTTGTTTCTTTAAGGTGGGGTTGGCATTCCTGGACCTTGGAATGTCACACTGGCTCCATTAACCCTCAACCCTCAATTTATTTCTTTATTTGTTTCTCATTTTCTACTTTTTTAAAAAAATATTTACTAATGAACAAAAATTAATCTTTAAAAAAATTGAGGAGGAGTGTTATCGGGTATTGCAGAGATGGGTGGGGGCTCCTTCAAAACATGGCAGAATTGCACTTGATGGTTCCTGGAGGACAGAAAGGAGTAAAAGCCATTTTTCAAAGTTTTACAACTTTGAGGGTATGTGGAAGTGCTGGGAGCTTACACGGACCCTGGAGACTGCATGTGGCCATGGGCATGTTGCCCACCCCTTCCCTAAGTACTGTACTGTAGTGGGCTGAATACAGTCACAGTAATTGAGGGTCTGTGTTTCATAGTTTTCTGGTATATTTTGGATACATGCTGTTGGTGAGCCATGAAGCAGATATGAAGAGGAAGTGACTCACAGCTATATCACAATGAGTCTTCCCACTCAACATCCTCAAAAAGCTATAATGTTACATTGCCATAATTACAACCAAATCAGGATTAAAACATGCTGAAGCCCTTAGCTATGTCAAATTTAAGCAGTCCTATAGCATCAGAAGAAGAAGAGCATTATTTTAACATGGTTTTGTTTGTTTATTTGTACTTCAAGGCCATGCACACTAAACTGTAACCGACTTAGCTTGTGTGTAAGTCTGGCATTACTAAACAAGAATGACAATGTGCAACTTGTTTGAACAAACTAGAACTGGGAGAATTGTTCGGAAAAACAGGATATAAACATGATCCTGCTGGTTTCAGGCTTGAGGGGCACTGCAAAGGCCTCTAGTGAGCCCTGACTAGGTTAACAGGCTCCAGTGGTGGGCAATTTATCTGGCAGTGAATTGCTCATAATTGGTATGGGTGCCTCTCATGTCCTTCCAACAGCCTTTCCCTCAACAAGATTTTACACATTACTTTTATACAGGCTGCATGCGTTCCTGAACTCTCCCTTCAGGGTTCTTTTAAGCATTTCCTTATTGTATTTGTTGACAATCAGTCTTACACTGGTATTTAACCTTTTTTGTGCCATCAAGTTGCTTCTGACTTATGGTGATCCTACAAAGGAGCAATCTCCAAAATGCCCTGTTCTCAACTGCCCTACTCAGCTCTTGTTAACTCAAGCCTGTGGCTTCCTTTAGAGAGTCAGATTCATACAGTGGACCCTTGACTTACAGACGGCTTGACTTACAGACTTTTTGACTTACAGACTTCTCTGGCCGCAAAATTTAGGTTTGACTTGCAGACTGAGATTTGACTTACAGACCAGAAAAAAAGCAAAATGGAACAAAAACGGCCTGTTATGGGATTAATCGGTTTTCAGTGCACTGTAGGTCAATGGAGACTTGACTTACAGACTTTTTGACTTGAGAACCGCCTTCCAATACGGATTAAGTTCTCAAGTCAAGACCCCACTGTATTGGACTTCCTCTTTTCCTGCTGCCTTCCACCTTTCCCAGCATTATTGTCTTTTCCAGAGAATCCTGCCTTCTCATGTTATGCCCAAAGTAGGACAGCCTCAGTTTCAACACTTTTGTTTCCAGAGATTGTTCAAGCTTGATTTGCTCTAGGACCCACTTGTTCATCTTTCTGACAGTCTAGGAAAACCATAAAGCTCTCCTCCAGCACCATATTTCAAATGAATCAATTTTTTTCCCTGTCAGCTTCCTTTACTGTCCAGTTTTCATACCTATACATGGTGATCGCAAATACAAGCGTGGATGATGGTGATCGCAAATACAAGAGTGTGGATGATCTTGGTCTCCAGTGACACATACTTGAGGATCTTTTCTAATTCCTTCATTGCTCAGTCTCCTTCTGATTTCTTGCCTGCAGTCTCCATTTGGATTGATGATTGAACCAGGGTATACCAAATCTCATAGAACTTAACCATCTACTTTTTTAATGGCCATGGATTCAAAAAATTGTCATCTGAACAAGTAACTTTTTCCAAAGCTATAATAAACCTGCAACATTTTTGTCTCCCCCATGCAGAAGGGCATAGGTGGAAAACCAGGAATGTACACACAAAGGTATCCTTTACCCTGCATGTAAGATTCCTGCTGCATGAATGTCAAAGCTGATGTAACCAATGGCTGGTTCAAAGGAACAAGAAGAAGAATTAAGGGTAACTTTCTACACAATAATGTTTAATGTCTCAAGAAAGAAAAATGCATGTCACTGACCAAGCAACGCTCATTAATTGATGAAAAAGGCTTTCATAATAAAATACAAGCAAACAGGGAAAAATCTGTGACCACAGAAGGTATTTGATCATTACTCAAATGGAGTGGAATGGGTGGGTTGGCATCCATTTGGTTTTCACTATCCCATTCATTTCAGCTGACATTATTAAGTATAGCATAATCTGAAAGGAAAGTTCCTCGCTTTTTTCCTTTTAATTCTTTGAATGCATTATTTTTTACAATATATTCATCCAGTATGATGAATGGATATGTCTTCCATTAAACATTCTGCATTCATATCTGACTCATTGACTGATCCTTCAAGGCTGATGCCTTACAGCAGTGGTTCTTAACCTTTGTTACTCAGATGCTTTTGAACTGCAACTCCCAGAAACCCCAGTCAGCACAGCTTCTGGGAGTTGCAGTCCAAAACTCCTGAGTAACCCAAGGTTAAGAACCAGTGCCTTACAGTACCATCCTTTTATATTTTTACCCACAGGCAAGCCCTAATGTGTTCAGAAAGATTTCTCCCCAAGATTAACTTCCAATGTACAGTGGGGTCTTGACTTAAGAATGGCTTGAGTTAAGAACATTTTGACTTAAGAACCACTCTCATAGGAAAATATTGACTTGACTTAAGTACTTAGATTTGAGTTAAGAACTGAAAAAAACCCACGTGGGAGGCAGGGAAAGTGCAAAAAGTGAACTTTCAGTTAACTGTTGGCCAGTGAAAAGGGTGCCTGTCTGCTTCCTCGCTCCTCCCAGCGTTTAGAGAGTGGATTGGGAGTTTTCAGACTGCCTGGTACTGCCTGGATTGTATTTTCCCGGCCTTCCCTGAACCTTTCTTGACCTAAGAAAAAAAAGAAACAAAATATCCCCCTCTAGTGGTCGAAGGCGGAATAGCAGCTTCCCATTAGTTTCTATGGACGGAAAAGAGCAGATACGGATCAAATGGTTTTCAATGCATTCCTATGGGAAATGCAGATTTGACTTGAGAACTTTTTGACTTGAGAACCACCTTCCAATACGGATTAAGTTCTCAAGTCAAGACCCCACTGTACATTATTTTATCTAGGGATGAGGGAAGGAGATGGCAGCAGGCGGTGGGAGCAACGATGGGGATTGATTTGGTGCAATAAGGGTGGGGGGGTGATCCAAAATGCTGTCAAGCTTTCGCCAGGTGGGGGATGGGAAACCAGAATATCCTTTGGCCAACCTGGAAGACCTCTCCCAGCAGCCAGAGGACTACATCCTTCAGGTTCCAACTTTACTAACTTAGATTTTTTTTAAAGCAACCTAAACCTCTCTCTGTTTTTGGAAGGCCATGTTTATGCCAAGCTAAGTCAACCAGGCAACCAACAGAAAACTTGGGCTGTTTTCAGATGTGGCTTCTGTCCTGCATGACTTGTCTCAGCTATTTCTCTTTATTTCGCTCACACTTAACTCAAATAGAGACAAGTACAGAATGTCTTACCTCAAATGCAGAATTTTTACAGAACATACAATGTTATCTGTCTGTAACTCTCCTAAGCTTTTCTGCCTCTTCATCCCCACCCTAAATCCCACGTGGAAAAAAATTAAGCAGTTAGGAGGAACAGATGAATAAATGTCCAATGTTCTTTTCATTGGGAGCATTAAAACCTCTGCATCTGGAAGCACCATCAATATCATCCTGCACAATTCTTTATTCACTTGTTTATTTTGGTAATCAGAGTTTTTGAAAAGGTATCCTGATTAGCATATCCACTTGCAGACATGGCCATTGGTATGCAAGCCATTTGTATTTGTTTTTAGTCAGAATGAATGTCATGTAAGACCCAGCACAAATGTTAACACATGGATTGTGCGTAGTTCTTATAGATGAAATGGGAATGCACTAAAATTGCTACTGTTGTTTTGTAATGCATCGGTGTAGAAAAAATAGTGGGGCTGAACATTTAGGAAGGAGGCACAAAGGAGGAGCAGTTCCTTTTCATCTTTCAAGTTATAGGACTCCCTGAGGAAATTACTCCGCAGGCCATATGAACAGGTACCTGCTAACAAATAGCGGGAATGTTGCATTTAATGGCAATAAACTTTGAGTGGTTTTACCTGTGTGTGAACAATCTCTGTAGCAACAGCATTAGGGATGGGCACACAGGGTGCTGTAAACTCATTTAAGTTACATGAGCTGGTTCTTTGCTAATTATTTTATAGTTTACTGAGGTTCACCAAATGGAGGGGACTGGAAACCTTAGGAAACAACATGGTGTGACAACTGTGCTGTAAACAAAAAAAAAAGGCTTTGATCAAGCACATGGTGTGACAGGGAAGTCTCACAAATGTATCACAATGACAAGGCATCACAGAAAGACCATTGCCAAAATATAAAATAAATTAGGCATTCAACTGCTCCTCCAAGCCCTTATCCATTGATAATCACTTTGGTGGAGAAAAGAATTAGCTAGATCCAAGGCTAGAGCCAGACTGCCATTCCTTCCTGCTGCAACGACCCAGGGGAGGATTGTATCATGAAGCTTCAGGTGCTTCAGTTTAATTTTTCCCTTTTGTTTCAATGTATATATTCTAAGAATAATTAAGTCTGGCTCCCACCGGCTTCTTGTTTTCAGAATTTTGTATAATTACGTATCTCCTGTATGTAGTTCAGATCAGTAGCTTGGAAAGTAATTTTCTAAAAATAATTATTTAGAGTTATAATACAAAGCCCTTTGCCCTCAAGCAGCTAGTTTCAACCTTATTTACAAGTTTATCACCACTTAAAATTAACTAAAACACCAGTTTTTTACTTATTATTTTTTCGGGAGGGGGGACCTCTAAATATGACAAACAAATCACACTCTCCTGTTCCAATCTAACTGTTGTGTCAACATTCATAACACTTTCACCAACTAGTATTCCCCCACCATTCAGTGAGGTCACACCCCTATAACTATAAATTAACTAAAAAGTTACAGTTACAGTCTGGAAGGGTGCAAAATGCTCAGTGAACATGCAACATAGTTGTAACCTGGTTACTGGAGAGAAAAAAAGAAGTAATTACAACAAAGTGGTTATTTGTAACTCGCTCATTTCAACCTTCTGGCTGAGACACTGGTTCTGCCCAGTGTTGTTCTCCAGCCTTACTGCTTCTCTCCTTAGCCCTACTAACCTGTTATGAATGTCTCTTACACTGATTTCTTGGAACTAATCTTGAATTATCATCTCTACTTTTCCTTTGTACCATTCTTCATCTGTTCTTGGTGATATCTTGCCTGATTAAGACATACATAAACCTCAACTGTTTGAATGTTTGTTATCCTAAAATGTTTCCGAACACATAGGGATTTCAGAATTTTTTCTTCAAACTGACACTGCTCACTTTACCTTTTCTAGAACTGCCCCCCATTGTTCCTCTGTCCAACTAGCCACATTACATACTTTTTCTCACACATTACCTGCTTAAGCTATTGTCTTAGAGCTACCACCCAGTGAAACTTTCATCTCATCCCTCAATTAAGCAGTTCATCTTGAAAGCTCCTGAATCTCCACAATAAGATCTCTTTCCCTGATACTCAAACCATTATAATGGGCATCTTGGTAATTTGCAATATAGCTATTTCAGCATAGCTACTAGGGCTTTCAACATAAGTGAAATATTTAAGGATTGGTTTTACCAGATCCACATCCCCAGTGAGCGTCTGGGCTGGGATTTGAACCAGGCCTCCTGAGTCCTAGTCCATCATTCTATCCATTACACGACAAGGAGCATCCAATGTTAGTTCCTAGTGTGGTGTAGTGGATGCAGTAATGGACTAGGACTAAGGAAGGCTGGTTCAAATCCCTGCCCAGCCATGGAAAGACACTGGGAGTGTGGAAATTGTAAAACCAGTCAGATTGAAGAAGCTGCTTGGATGAGTAGTGAAATGTTGCAAACTAATAAGAAAAAAGTCCAGTTGCCATGACTCAACCTCCCCTGGATGGCTAAGTATCTTCACAGATACTATTACTATTGTGTGCTGTCAAGTCAGTTCTGAGTTATGGCAACCATTTTCCGGGTTTTCAGAAGTAGTTTGCCATGCTGTGAATTCCTTGAAAAGTACTGTAGTTGGTGCTCTTGCATTTCTGCTCGGGGAAAATCCTAAATCCTCTTACATGAATAGAAGCCAATATAAATAAAATTCTCTTTGGGCAAGTCTGACAGTCCCTTGTTATAGGAACCTTTATTCAGAAACCTCTAAAGAAATACACAGTGCCATCTTGTGGCAAAGGCAAAATTAAAAGAAAAAACACAATTAAAATACTGTACTGTACTGTGTTATGTTAAAGACTAATAAAAGTGTTTCAGTGTGTTCAAAATCCATTTCTTCAGAACACAGAAATTCTTCAGACAGATTGCATCTGACAAAGTGGATTTTGATCCAGAAAGTTAACTTGTTAGTTTTACTTACGTACGTACGTACGTACGTACGTACTTACTTACTTACTTACTTACTTATTTATTTATTTATTTATTTATTTGATTTCTATCCCACCCATCTAGACCAAAGGACTACTCTTTAAAGTGCCGCCATATTTTCTCTCTGTCTAAACCCCCTCCTTTAATTTTGCCAACATGCTAAGACAGGCTAACACAGATACTTTGGAAACCGCTTGTGGTGAAGGTTATACTCCCATGGGAACCCTTGGGATTTAATGTAATTTCCCTCCCTTCTTATCCTAGACTGACTTTCCCTGCCAGGGATACTGCCATTGTTTTTATTTTATTTTTAAAGATTGCATAGCCTAAAATTTCACACACAGTGATTTATTGCAGCTATCTCTTCACACTTCTTGGCTTAAGTGTTTCTAGTCCTTTGGGACCTTTAGATTGTCCTCATACTAAGATGTTTTGTGTTTGGACAATACTGTATAACAAATGATAACTACAATGTGTTGACAAGTTCCATTGATTCAAATGACTCTTACTCTAGCATTGTAAGAGATATCTAGATCAAACAATGGAACATACAGAGATGACATACCAAATCACCACTGATTCAATAGGTCTACTCTAGTGTAACTTGCTATGCTAAGGATTTCAGTCAGTATTTCAAGCACCATGGAACTTTTCCTCACCATCCTTACCACACCTCTTGAAAACTGTATCAGCTGTTTGTCAGTAATGACACAATAAAATGTTGATAATTATTTCTAAGAGCCATGGACTGTCTGGTACAGTATCTGTCAATAAGCAATAAATAATCTGATAGCTACTCCATTAGCTTGCTTCACTCATGTCCTTCTGGATAAGAAAAACCCTTTGAAGTAGAAAGCATTTAGGGCTCACCTTTACATACTCATTATATATTCTCACTACACATGTGTGCTTGTACATGTTGTCCAGGTCTGCAGCTGGAACAACCAGGTGGCTCTGCTGTAAGAGTGTAAAGCTTCCCTTCTTGCTATCCTGATATGTGCTTTTTAGGAGCTGAACCTTCAAAAAAGAGAAAGAAAAAGTTGGCCCCATTATTTTTGATTATTTCATTGATCTACTGTATGTCTTGAGTTCTTTTTTGCCATAGGAAACTCCATTTTTTAAAAAAACATTCCAAGTTGTAATGCAGGAAGGAGACATTACATATGGGGGGCAGAGAAGGCACTGCATATTTGGGAAACATTCTGGCCCACCTAATAGGCAGTAGATACTCATACAGTTCCCCCCTCTTTCTATAAAGCAGTTTATCCAGTTGTCTTCACCCAGTGGATAAGATGTTAGCACGCTACCAATAGCTCGTTCATCCATTTGAAGTACAGACTGGAGGATTGGTGAGATGCGCCATTAAGTTTGAGGACACTGGCTGATGTCTCAAGGAATTCTTATACTTCTCTAAGACAGCAGGCAGAAAGATAAATTTCAGGTGAACAGTGCTGGAGGAGGAGGTGAAAGGTTTGTTTTGGCATGTGATGTGGTTTACAACTTGGACATTGATCTCCATCCACTTCCAACAGGTGCCAAGACTCACTGGTACAGCAACAGAAGTGTTTATAAGTATACTGTGGTAGCTTTCCTCTCAACCTGTAGGCATCCTTCAGTCTCGAAAGACTATGGTAGCGTGCTCTGTATGGAGGACTTGGAGCAGTGTCTAGTGTGGCTGAGGAGGCCAATTCGAGAGTTACAATCTCTTCCACACTGAAGACAAATCCAATCTGTCCCCTGTCCAACTCCCTGGTTTTGCTTCCTTTGTGACTTCCTCTTTGCCTCGGCCTGCTGGACAAGGGTCTCTTCAAATTGGGAGAGGCCGTGATGTACCGCCTGCCTCCAGGCTGAACGATCAGATGTCAGAGTTTCCCATCTGTTGAGGTCTATTCCTAAGGCCTTCAGATCCCGCTTGCAGATATCCTTGTATCGCAGCTGTGGTCTCCCTCCGGGGCGATTTCCCTGCACTAATTCTCCATATAGGAGATCCTTTGGAATCCGACCATCAGCCATTCTCACAACGTGCCCAAGCCAGCGTAGACGTCACTGTTTCAGTAATGTATGCATGCTGAAAATTCCAGCTCGTTCTAGGACTACTCTATTTGGAACTCTGTCCTGCCAGGTGATACCAAAGATCCATCGGAGGCAACACATATGGAAGGTGTTCAGCTTCCTCTCCTGTCGGGCACAAAGTGTCCAGGACTCACTGCAGTACAGGAGTGTGCTCAGGACACAGGCTCTATAGACCTGGATCTTGGTATGTGTTGTCAGTTTCTTATTGAGCCATACTCTCTTTGTGAGTCTAGAGAACATGGTAGCTGCTTTCCCAATACGTTTATCCAGCTCGACATCTAGAGATAGGGTGTCAGAGATGGTTGAGCCAAGGTACACAAAGTCATGAACAACCTCCAATTCTTGTGTGGAGATCGTAATAGAGGGAGGTGAGTCCACACCCTGGCCCATGACTTGTCTTTTCTTCAGGCTGATTGTTAGTCCAAAGTCTTGGCAGGCCTTGCTGAAACTATTCATGAGTTGTCGTAGTTCTTCAGCAGAGTGGGCAACAATGGCTGCATCGTCTGCAAAGAGGAAGTCCCGCATGCATTTGAGTTGGACTTTGGTCTTCGCTCTCAATCTAGAGAGATTAAAGAGCTTTCCATCTGATCTAGTCCGGAGATAGACACCTTCTGTTGCAGTTCCAAAGGCATGCTTCAGCATGACAGCAAAAAAGATCCCAAAAAGTGTTGGTGCGAGGACACAGCCCTGTTTCACTCCGCTTCGGATGTCGAAGGGATCTGATGTTGAGCCGTCAAAAACTACAGTGCCTTTCATTCCATCGTGGAAGGACCTGATGATGTTAAGGAGACGAGGTGGACAACCAATCTTGGGAAGTATTTTGAAAAGGCCATCCCTGCTAACCAAATCAAATGCTTTTGTAAGGTCTATGAAGGCCACTAAGAGTGGCTGTTGTTGTTCCCTGCATTTCTCCTGCAGCTGTCGGAGGGAGAATACCATGTCAGTGGTGGATCTATTAGCTCGAAATCCACACTGTGATTCTGGATAGACTCTGTCTGGGAGCACCTGGAGCCTCTTCAGCACAACACGGGCAAGCAGCTTCCCTACAATGCTAAGAAGAGAGATACCACAGTAGTTATTGCAGTCACCCCTGTCACCTTTGTTCTTGTACAATGTGACAATGTTTGCATCCTTCATGTCCTGTGGTACTCCACCTTCCCTCCAGCAGAGACAAAAGATTTCATACAGTTCGGTGATGATGATCTCCTTACTGCATTTCAGCACTTCAACAGGGATGTTGTTCCTTCCAGGTGCCTTTCTGGAGGTGAGGGAATCCAAGGCCGCATTTATTTCTGCTAGGGTTGGTTCGCTGTCCAGCTCTTCCAAGACAGGGAGGCATTCAATGTTATTTAATGCTTCTTCGTTTACTACATTCTTTCTGGAATATAGCTCGGAGTAGTGCTGCACCCAGCGTTCCATCTGCTGTGCTCGGTCCTGGATGATCACACCTGTAGCAGACTTCAAGGGAGCAGATTTCTTCTGTAATGGACCTAAGGCCTGCTTGATACCATCATACATTTCTTTGATGTTACCTGTGTCCGCTGCTATCTGTATCTGAGAGCAGAGCTGAAGCCAATAGTCATTGGAGCATCTCCTGGCAGCCTGTTGGACTTGGCTACGAGCGGCTCGAAGAGCTTGCAGGTTGTACTCGCTAGGACAGGTTTTGTATGCTGTTAGAGCTCTTCTCTTATCCTCAATGGCTGGCATTAACTCCTCCGAATGGGCTTCGAACCAGTCAGCCATCTTTCTGGTCTTCTTGCCAAAGGTGGACAAGGCGGTGTTGTATACAGTGTTCTTGAAGTGTTCCCATCGTTCAGGTGCATTTACATTAGCTGGACCTGGAAGGGTTTCCTCGAGTGCTTGGGCAAATTCCTTCACTTTTCTTTGATCGCGAGTCTTGTTGATGTCAATACATGGTCTTCCTTCCTTTTTCGTGTGATACAATTTCTTTGTTCGCAGTTTTACTCTACTACACACCAGGGAGTGATCAGTATCGCAATCAGCACTCTGGTAGCTGCGTGTGATCGTAACACTAGGAAGGCTAGAACGTCTAGTGAGGATCAAATCGAGCTGATGCCAATGCTTGGATCTTGGATGTCTCCAGGAAACTCTGTGTTGCAGCTTCGTATTAAAGAATGTGTTGCTGACACAGAGATCATAATAACAGCAAAACTCCAGTAAGCGTTGGCCATTTTCGTTCATCTTTCCAATGCCAAAACGGCCTAGACAAGTGGGCCAAGAATTGTGATCAGCACCAGCTCTAGCATTAAAGTCTCCAAGAATGAATAGTGCTCTCTTTCAGGGACTTTTTTGATAGTAGCTGCCAGATCGTCGTAGAATTTGTCTTTCACTTCTGTAGTGGATGACAGTGTTGGTGCATATGCACTAATGAGGGTTACTGGTCCTGCTGATGAGTGGAGCTGCAGAGACAGGTTTCTTTCACTCCCCACAGTGGGTGGAACAATGCATCTCAGAAGGGTGTTTCTGACTGCAAAGCCAACACCATACTCCCTGGTCTCATTCGATGGTTTTCCCTGCCAGAAGAATGAGAAGTTTTTTTTCTTTGACAGATCCCGAGTCTGGCAGTCCTCTCAACCATATCTGTAACATCATAAGTATTACCCAATTACATCCCGTAAAAGTGTGCCCTTGATCTCAGGTTTTGGGCCCTAAAATCTTGGTGAAAAGGCTGATGGTTAGCACAAGTTTATGAATGGCTTCTATCACTGGCACTGCATAAATCAAGGAGGAAAGAAACAGTAACCCACAGCATTTCAGTAGAACAACCGACCAGGTGAAGAGAGGCCTTCGGTTTCATTTACTTGCTCAGCATTCCAGGTACAAATTTGTTTGCAGCAACATCAGAACAAAAATTGGTAAATACACTCAAGGTATAATCCTACATTTCACATCAAAATATCAGTGCAACAAACACATACTCCCACTTTCGAAGGAGTAGGGAAACGGAACATAACATACAATCCATATTGGTCTTGCTGAATTTCATGGTGGAAATTTGCGTTGTGCTCAGTTCAACTACTCCATCCAATGTATTTCTCTGAAGATCGTCGTGTTGAGATGAAGACTAGTGTACCTGTTCAGAACACTGCTATGTGTTTCAAAGGCAAAGCCCAGATTGACTCCAACACAACATTTCAAGGGAGAAATGAAAGATGGCTGGCATGGAGTGAAGTTTCATAACCATGGATATTGCTAGTGCTCTATATGTATAAATCAAAGGAAGCTATTTTTTTCTGGTGAAGAGATAAAACTCATTAACAAGCTTTTAGTTTTATAACAGTTTAAAAGACATCTTTATGCTCTAGGATTTAAGAGACCATTACAATTCATAATCAGTTGGATTTCTAGTTAGCAATACTAGAATATACAAGGAACAGGGATTCAACCTGTACACTCCCTCTGAAAACAAAGGTGCACAGCTTGGGGTTGTGCCTTTGCACAACCCCAAGCCTTTGGCAAGGAGTGCCTTTGCACAGTTACAACTAGTGTCCCAGTTATGCCACTTACTTGAGAGGTCTGATCTGGCCATGGGGATACATGTTATGTCCTTAGTTATATCCCAGCTGGATTAGTGTAACATGCTCATGCGGAGCTGACCTTGGAAAGTGGAAACTCCAGCAGGTCCAAAACACCACACCCAGATTGTTAACTGGAGCTGGCTACAGGGAACATATAATTCCCTTGTTACAGCAGCTACACTGGCTGTCAATCCATTTCCAGGCACAATTCCAAGTGCTGGTTTCAACCTATTCCTTTCCGTCCCTTCTTCAGAAGCGTATGGTGTCTCTGCCTGCTTCTAGACTTCATTGGTGCAGACAGACCACATTTACAGATTTTGCTTTCACCAGAGTCTCTCTCCCTTGGGAAGCTCATGGCAAACCCAATCATGAGACACTGAGTTCTCCGTCCCCACTACTCTTGGTGCCAGAGTACCTTTAAATTTCATGTCTCAAGATATCACTCCAGAGTGCTTGAGAAATAAGTTTCACGTTCACTTCTTCCCCTAGGAAGCAGAAGCCTAGCCTTTTTTCTTTCTCAGCTATAGGAGTAAATGCGATTCCAAATATTAGGAATCATTATAGATATTCAGAACAATCAGACTCAGATTTCGAACTATCCAAATACAGCATGGCATTATTTGGTCAATTCCAAATATTTCCAAATCCAATTCCTAATCCAGATTTAATTATACATACAACATAACTAATTTAGATCATTTGTTTCTTTGTTAGACATGACTAAGTTAGGTCCCATTGATTTCAGAGGGTTTACATCTAAGTGCAACAGTGTTGATCCATCCTATACACAATATATTTGTATCAAAGCGATGTGCAAAATTTACCACAGGCTGAATTGCACATTATCATATACTCCTTGGTAAGAAAACCAGTGCTTCACTTCAATTAATTAATTAATTAATTAATTAATTAATAATAACAACAACAACAACAACAACGATGACAACATCATCATCATCATCATCATCATCATCAACAACAACAACAACAACAACAACAGAGATAGATCCTACAGTTCAGTGACCATTCGGTGACTTTTATCTTAAAATACCAAGAGTGATTCATTATTTCATTATTCTTGGCCTTTGCTTCAAAAATATACCCTAAGGCTAAAACACAGGGAAGTATTAGCTACTAAATCTTAATATCCTCTGCTGATTCATCGATTCTATGAGGTAATTGATTTCATCATGGCAAGAAATAGCCAGCCGATGAATATTAGATTTCAGATGCAGCAGACACATAAATATGTTAGATTTCCCCACAGGTCAATGAACAGGAGAGTAGTAATAAAGCTTTCATAAGTAACATTTGAGAGATGATGGCATACAGAGCTGTCTGGTAGGTGGTGTTCTGAATCAGCAGCAGAACTATACTAAGAGTCGGTAACAGTTTAGTGGGGATTATTTTTTAGTAAACATGTATAGACTTGCATACTAAGTGTACTTATTGCTGCTAAGTACACTGAACAAGTACAATGAATCCAATATTTAGCAATCTTGCTGCATTTAGGAATAATGGTATCAGCAGGTTAATCAAAGAGATATGTAGCATAAGTGAAGGGAACTGACATAGGAACAGGATGCTTAAATAATTATGCTATGAAATAGAATATGCAATAGATTTCTTTGGAACATATGTAACCATAAGCCAATCAAATGATTTTAATTATTAGAATCAGATAAATTATCGTTATGACCCCATGCCATATGTATGGTGACCCTATAAATTAACTAGCTTCACAATGTCTTGTTATTAACAGCTCTGTTGAAGAAAAAGCCAAGGCTTTGTTTATTGAGTCAAGTTGTTTGAGTCACTTCTTCTTATGTTAGGTCATTTTTCCTATTGTGTTCCACCCTTCCTAACCTTATTGTCTTTTCCAGTGATCCACAGTATAGGGAAAGCTCTCTTCCAACACCTTATTTCAAACAAATCAATGTGTTTTTCCCTCCCCATGTTTAATTCCTTGCCCCAGTCTCATTCATATATAGTAACAGGGAATACCATAGTGCTTTTGGCCTTGGTCACCAACAACACATTTTTTCACCTAATGATCTTTTCTAGTCCTGCTTTTGCATGTTGTACTTTCATCTTCATCAGGAGTTGTTTCAAGTAATTGCTCTCTCTCTCTCTCTCTCTCTCTCACACACACACACACACACACACACACAAACACACAAACACAAACACAAACACGTCATATGGCATCATTTGCACATCATAAATTATGTTTTTTCTAGAAATTTTCAATCCTCCTTCATCTGAATCTAATCCAGTTTTCCATGTATTTTCTGCATCTACAATCAGGAAACAGGAAAATATAGCACACCCTTGTTTTACAACTTTTCCATTCTGTTTCTCCATATTATTTCTTCTCTTCTCCAGAGAAAATTGTAGCACACCCATTTCTTTTACACCAATCTTATAGTTTTTCAAGATCCACACAGTCAGTGGGTTTACTATAATATCTGAAGCACAAACTAATTTTCTTCTGAATGTCCTGTAGCTAACATATGTTTTGAATATAATTTCTAGGTCCCCCTTCCTTTCCTAAATCTAGATTGAAGATTTGGCATTTCTTGTTACATATATGGAAAAAAACATATACAAAACACTTGCAGGAAGACAAAAATTAAAGAGCATAAAATGAAACACTGACCGAATTCCAGTTGTAAGCTGCAACTAGAGCAGGTGCATTGAATCAGTTGAATCACCAAGTCCCCACTGATTCAATGGTCTTACTCTAGTTGAGACCTTCTACTAGATTTCAGCCACTGAAAAGGAGAAGAGATAAAGGATCTTTCAGAGACCATATGATTGTAATTCCATAAGTCTCAACAGGGTTACTCAGTTTTAGGATTCATACAGTAGATCATATCTGAAAAGGTCAAGAGTGAAGTGACTCACATTGGTTATTATTATACAGAAATAGAAACATGCCTTTAATACCACACCTATTTTAATATATATGATAACAGAATAAGCAGCAGTATTTCCTCTTTCAAATGAGCTTACACAGCATGGATGTTTCTATGATGTCCGTATTGCACAGGTGACTCATGACCACAGCAGGCAGGGACACATGCACAAATTTTGAGGTGAATCATTTGGTTCACAAGGAACCTCACTGCTGCCTGAAGTTAGAGGAGGCATTGTGTTAGACTGCTGCTTGATCACTTGCCCTGCTATACATCAACACCTTGGAATGTCAGACCAATGATCAATCTAGTCCTGAGCTTCAAATGCTCTTCTCAAAAAAGAACAATACCTCCCTTGACATTTAGGATTGACAAGACAATGCCATAAAACTTGAAAAAATCATCTCAAAATGCTTCTAAAAGAGCCTTAAAAGGGGCTTTAAATGTAACATTTAAAAGTAACTAGAAGGTGTCTTACAACAAAAATAACATTGTAACTGTTTGCTACATTGCTTTTGAAAAATATTTTAGTTGCACCTCTGCTAACCAAAATGCAAGAGGTTACAGTTCATAATAAGTTTTAACTGTCACTCTATGATCTGATCTTGTTGTTGTTATGTGCCATCAAGTTGCTTCCGACGTACACTGACCCTATGAATGAGAAATCTTAAAACTCAACTATTACCCATAGTTGCCAACTGGAAGCTCACAGGCAGGGTATGGTAGTTGCCTTGCTTTCTCCTAAAGTTTTCCCCAGGTAATTAGCATTGTCAGTTGGTGCCCCTGGAGGTAGTATTGTAGCCATCATGTCCATTAGACTGGCTTATTCTCTATCAGTTGGTCGAAACCATTTGTGTTGCACTGTTCCATAATTTAACTATGCACAGGGAGGAAAAGTGCTTTCCTTCCTTCCTATCTTCAATTAAAATATGAATACACACATACTACCAATCATTATTCCTTTCTTGGTAAGAATCTTAGATGTGCACGTTTCTTGTTTCTTAATGTTTGGGACTAAAATTCATGTCACCCAATCACAGCATTTGCTCAGCCCTGCCCACCTTATGAACTTTAACAAGCAGCACTGTTAAACTGCTAGTCTCCTACACCCTTATGTGTATTTCAGATAAATAAATTAGTAACAGAAGAACAAAACTGAACACAGGCACATGTTAATTGTAGAAATATCAGTTTATCAGTTATAACCACCCAACAATGGGCTTTATCTATAAGTTGCCTTTCACTACCAGTTACAGTTTTAAAGTCTTGTGAGAACATTGGTATTTATTACTGATAATTAGAAGTAAGTATGTAGTGTGTATTTACTAGGAAATCCATAAAACCTCATCATGTTTACGTAACTATGTATTGAGTTATCAAGGTCAGCGACAATCATTCTCCTACTGTTACAAATGGCTCAGAAGTAAATGTAATTAAATATGATGGGCTAAGTCCAGCCTATTGCAAAGACAAGAGCTGCACCTCCAGGAACCTCTAGTAAGCATCATACAGCATAAGGTTATTTCCATCCTTCTCCTGCATGCATAAGCACACATGTCAAGGCCATGGGAGGCAATGAGATGCCCATGCAAGCTTCTCATGTTCTCAAATATTCCTCCTCATTCCACTCACTCTAAAGGACTAAGCCAATTCTCTTGTCATGCTCCTGCAGCTGATTGACCAATTCTGATCTAACTTCCTTAGAAGGGTCTCATGGTGTAGTAGAATCCAGGTTCTGGAATGCTGAAAAAAGGAAGTATGCTCTAATCACAAAAAAGCAAAAGAAACCTGTGTTGTCCTTGTACACAATCAGAAGGCAAGTGTGGGTAATATCTTTTTTAGACCATAACAAACTCACAAATATAAGCTAGCTTTCAATCCCACATGGGTCTTCATCAGACTGGGCACCCCAGAGCTGTGGAAAAACAAAACTTTCAAAAAGTGTGGCCAGATTCTGGGGTGGAGACAGCATTCTTTACTTGAAGAAGTTTCAAAAGAAGGGCTACAGACTCAGATCAGAGGTGTAGATTTCAAATTTCATGTATGGAGATGTTGGACTGGAAAGTCTTGCCAAATCTTGTTAGACAAAGTCTTTTGTACCTCTACCCACACCCACCCACACACCCACACACCCTGCTGCCCCAACCAGGGCCCTATATTGAAACACAGGATTCCATTTTGACTGGGAACAGAGGCCCCCAGAAACATGATGGACTCCATAAAATTTAGTTTACACACTAGGCAAATCCATTGCAGCCATATTAACCGTATTTCCTAGTGGTCAGAGGAAGAGTACCTTAGTTCACAGTTCACTGCTTGCCAATGTTCAATGTTCTTTCTTGGCTTAGCTTGCCTACTCCGGGTTTTCCCCCATAATGCAACACAACCTACTTTTCAACTGTGTGCAGGTCTTCATCAGATCTCTTTCTAGTACTATAATCCTTTATGCATATTTTTCTGTTTATTTATAGCACTGATCAAATATAATCTAAAATCTAATCTCATTGATCCTAAGGACCAAACAACTAAAAAGATGTTAAATGAGAAAATAAACTACATTTGGATGATGCTAACATACATATTAGCAAAAATCTGTTAATAAAGAGCAGGCAGAACTATTACCTTGCACAGTTTCAAAACTTGCGCTCCAAAATTACACTGTCGACCCAGCCTTCCACATTATGGAACGACTTAAAAACTAATAGTTACATACCCTGGGAGCTATAGGTTAAGGACTAGAATCCGTAAAGGAAGTGTCTTGTTATAAGATCTGTTTTGAGAGGAAACACAACTGGCAGAATGCATCTTGCAATAAATTTGGTATCTAATGTTTGTCTACATTGCAATCCATACAGAGCTATATTTCTCTAGAGCAACAGGATTTATTTATTTCCCAGTGATTACAGACCAACGACACTTAAAGCAGCGCCTCCTGCCTTCCTTTAATAGTGTCCCTCCCCACAGCCATTTCCAGGCCAGCTTAAGTCCTGCCCTCTAGACCAATGGTTTCCATATGGTTTTGGACTACAACTCCCAGAAATCCTGGCCAGCAGAGCTAATGGGGAAAGCTTCTAGGACTTTTAGTCCAAGAATACCTGGGGACCCGAGGTTGGACACTACTGATATAGACCTTGTTTCCTTTCTGTATGATACTAAGAGTAACTCTACGCCATGTATAGGATACATGGTGTTAATCATTTTTCAGAATATGCCATAGATTGTCCGTCTGAGATCATTATACCAGTTCTGTTGAAAGCTGATGGAAAGCTTGAAAATAATATCTCTGCAATTGCTAATGCAAATATTATTATTTTAATTCATTTACATTCTACTATAAACTGGAATTTTGTCTTTTATAATGTACCTCTTTTTACAACAGGAGCATCTACTATGATAGGAATTGGAAAAGACAGCAGCAGTTGGAGGCCTTGCTCACTATCTGGCCACAGGGAGATTTGTTCTACTAAAATCGGTTATTACGTATCCAATGAACCTGAAAGAAAAAGTATGTCTCTTGATCATAGTCTATCTTTAGAGGGCATGGCATGAATGAATACCAGAGCTAAGCATTATGTGGTGACAACAGAGTGCCAGGCCAATGTACACATTTCATTCTAGAGTCCATTGGGTGTACATGATGACCTTACCAAATCAAGATGATTCTCTAAGAAATCATTCAGCTCTTGGATAATTTGGAGACAAATTAGCTTAAATGCAATCAAGTTGATGTATAGAAGAGTTGACTTAACAAGTTCCAATTACTCAGTGAGTAGAGATGGGGATATACTGCAATTCAGTGATTCGGCCCAGTTCAGCCCAGCACCCACACAGGTGTTCCTCAGGCAACACACACACTCCCCACTCATGCCTCCTCTGCACACTCACAAATTCCCTGGATGACACACGCTACCTTCCCCGCCTCCTCAGCATGTTTGCTTACTCATCGATTGCAGCACGCACTTCCCTCCTCCAGCTCCTTCTCATGAATTGTTTGTTTCTTAATAGTCACCAGAATCCTATTGGTGCTTGTACAAAGTTTGCATAACCTACCATGGCTAATTGCAACTCAGTGACAAGGTACTAGGTTGTGTTTCGATCACATGCCCTGCCAGGTGCCTGATTATTCAGCTGGCTACATGCTCCAGCACCTCATCAGTTAACTACAATTAGCCACAACACATTGACAAACTAGTAGGATTCCAGCCAATGATAGTCTGGATTAACCGCATTGTGATTGAGCGCAAAACTCTGTACTGTATATGGTCGTTCAGAAGTGCTTTACACTGTGATCAAGAGGATCTACAAGAGTACTAAGAGTCATATCAGTCATATGAGAAAATGTGTCTTACTTGCCAGTAGCCTGTTTTTATCTCTTAGAATGTGATTCCTGGGGAGATACAAGGCTAGGCAATCAAACTTGCAAAGGAAGACCATGTTTACCTTCCACCATCCAAAGACAAAACAGAATGAAAGATAAGGAGCTGAATAAAACCACATGCCCTTCAGCACTTGAAGAAGTTCCATTTCTAACAAAGTGCTAACTAATTTGTATAATCTGACTCTTCATCTCACTGAGCTGAATGGAATTAATTCTCAAAAATCTCAATAGGTTTGTGCTATAGGATTTTTTTTTACCTTTTAGTCAAGGATGCTATTTGTAGACATTATTGTTCATTCATATGTGAGAAAAGAATCTCAGGTATATAGATTCTTTTCATCCCTCTCTTCTACCTATATATTTTTCCACTGGAAAAAGTATAATATATACCAAAAATTTTAAAGGGTACAGGCGCAGTAGCCACAGTACCTGCTTCAAGACATTCAAAATAAACCTACATATGCCCTAAATGTTTCTCTCTAAGACTAAACCAGTACTTCCCGACCTTGAGTCCCCAGATGTTCTTGGACTACAATTCCCAGAAATGCTGGCCAGCACAGCTAGTGGTGAAGGCTTCTGGCAGTTGCATTTCAAGAACCTCTATAGGTGACAGATTCCCTCTAGAAGCAAAATATGGAAGGGGCAGATTTTCACCAGAAATGGGAAGTGTTATATTCCTTTCTCCCTTTCAATTGCCATTACTGAACCAGACTGGAACCCCCATTGGGGGTATTTGTATTTGAGACACCTTGCAACCTAGAGAGATGTGTTTAGTGTTCGGCCTTTGGATGTAAGAGATTGTACCAGAAGATGAAAAGATCTGTGAAGGTCCCCCGTTCCCTTGGGAGTAAAATGTCACAGGCCACAATCCAGTCATAGGCAGGGCCTAGGTCAGTGCTAAGAGAGGCTAGACTCTTTCTCTTTCTGCCTTCCCTGACTCTCCCCCATCTTTCTCTATAGTTCTCCAATCTATCCCTCCCTCCCCACATTTTCTTTCAAGTATAATTCCTTAAACAAGCCACTTCAGGATATCAGCAAATTGTAGTCTTAAGAAAGCAAAGGAAGTCATGTTGCTGTTTTTTCTTTTTCCTCTTCTCTTTATGAGGGTTTGTCTGTTGCATGCAAAAGAGAGGCAAAGAAGGCAAGCACAGATGAAAAGCAAACTGAAAGTGGAGAGGTGTATGTGGATCTGCAGCAGAATGTTAAGAGTGCCTTTTATTTGTACATGGACACAGAGATCCTTTGGGGGAAGTCTCTTGATCAGATGCACATATCCCCCTTTCCTTTTTAATCTGCTTTGTGCCCTCCAAGCAAATCCCCATCTCTTGTGTGCATACGTGTGGGGGGCAATATCAAGGCACTAATGGGAGGCAGCACACATTTATTCTCTGTATGTCCCACTCCTTTGTCTCTGTACCCCCCTCCCTCCCCCTCCCCTGTAGCTAAATGGAAATGCAAAATGCAGATAGATACCTGTCTGCTCTTGACTGGATGCTTTTCTCACCTTGCTGTGCCACACATAGCTTGCTGCTCTCTCTTTAGGCAATTTGGACGCAAGGATCGCACATCACTAAATGGCACATCACTTCTCCACCTGACCTAAGCTGACCTTATTTAGACTGCACCAGCCCAAGCCAAACGCACCAGTCTGGACAAGCTCTAAACGAGTTCCCATCGTTTGAGAGCAGAAGTAAACAGCAAGAATAATCAGAAACATATCAGATGCATATTTCTTAGTCAGAATAGTTAAAATTCACTTCTTCCAAAAACCTCCAGTTTATGAATGTGGGATAGTGTGATTCCGTATGCACCATTCAAAACTCTAGGAAATAGCTTGATGTTGCTGCAAAATATAGTGCCCACGTTAACAGCAGGAAAAAGGATGCCAAGTTTTTTTCATAGCCTGAATGTTAACAACCTCTACAGTCATGGCCAAATGCATTGGCACCCTTGCAATTATGTCAGAAAATGCAACTGCAACCCTTCTCTCAGAAAATTGTTGCAGTTGCAAATGTTTTGGTACTCACATGATTGTATCTTTGGTTTGCGTTGGAACAACACAAAAACACAGAGAAGAAAATCTGATACAATCCCACACAGAAACCCAAAAATACACTGGGCAAAATTATTGGCACCTGTCTAAAGGGTATAAGAAATGTGTTTGTGAAGGCTTTCATAGCCGGGATCTAATGGTTATTGTGGGTTTTTCTGGGCTCTTTGGCCGTGTTCTGAAGGTTGTTCTTCCTGATGTTTCGCCAGTCTCTGTGGCCGGCATCTTCAGAGGACTGTAGTAGGAGTTCTGTCCATATAAGAAATAATTTTAAGAAATAATTGGTTTTCAAGCAGGTGATGCTCCTTTAATTTGTATTTACATGTCACAAGTAAGAGGTGTGGGCAATATAGTAATTACACTTGCAACCAGTCAAAATGGAGAAGAGTTGACTCAACCTTTGTGTTGTGCATGACACTGAGCATGGAGAAAAGAATGAAGTGTAAAGAGTTGTCTGTGGATTTGAGAGAAAAAATTGTGCAAAAACATCAACAGTCTCAAGGCTACAAGTCCATCTCTAGAGATCTTAATGTTCCTGTGTCCACTGTGCACAATATCATCAAGAGATTTACAGCACACGGCACTGTAGCTAATATCACTGGACGTGGATGGAAGAGCAAAATTACTGAAAAATTACAAGAAAGGGTTTTTTGAATAGTGGATACAGAACCTAGATTAACTTCCCAACACATTCAAGCTGATCTGCAGACACATGGTACAACAGTGTCAGCTGGTACCATCCATCACCATCTGAATGAAAAGGGAGACCCAGGAAGACGCAACTGCTGACACAAAGGCATAAAAAAGCAAGACTGGAGTATGCCAAAACTTATGTGACAAAACCACAATCCTTCTAGGAGAACGTACTGTGGACAGATGAGACAAAAATAGCGCTTTTGGGTGAAGGACATTATGGCACGGTTTACAGAAAAAGAAACGAGACATTCAAAGAAAAGAACACCGTCCCTACAGTCAAACATGGTGGAGGTTCAAAGATGTTTTGGGGTTGCTTTGCTGCTTCTGGAACTGGATGCCTTGATTGTGTGAATGGTATCACGAAATTTGATGATTGCCAAAGAATTTTGGGGTGCAACGTAGTGACCAGTGTCAGAAAGTTGCGTCTCCACCAGAAGTCATTGGTCTTCCAGCAGGACAATGACCCAAAACACACTTCAAAAAGCACTCAGAAATGGTTACAAACAAAGTCCTGGAGAGTTCTGAAATGGCCAGCAATGAGTCCAGATCTGAATCCTATAGAACACCTGTGGAGAAATCTCAAAACAGTAGTTGGGAGAAGGCATCCTTGAAATCTGAAGGCCCTGGAGCAGTTTGCAAAAGAAGAGTGGTCCAAAGAAGAAACTCATTCATGGTTAAGCGATTGATTTTAGTTATTTATTTCCAAAGGGCGTGCGACCAAATATTAAGTTAAGGGTGCCAATAATTTTGGCCAGTGCATTTTTGGGTTTCTGTGTCAGATTTGACATTTCTTCTGTGTGTGTGTGTGTGTGTGTGTGTGTGTGTGTGTGTGTGTGTGTGTTGTTCCAATGCAAAGCAAAGAAATGAACGTGAGAGTACCAAAACATTTGCAACTGCAACAATATTCTGAGAGAAGGGTTGCATTTTCTGACAGAATTTCAAGCGTGCCAATATTTTTGGCCATGACTGTATGGCAGCAGTCAGGATGGTCTACAGGATACCCTCTTGTGCACACTGCCCTTCACACTTGTTGAAAAGCAGCCCTGACAATTGCTTTTTATTTGGGTGAGGAGTGGTTAACCAATGAAAAAAGGAGTCATCTTCTGGGATTTTCCCTTGCTTGATGACCCTTTGTGAAATGTGAATCATCCCAGATGACTCCCCAATCCATAGGTTTTCCTCTCCACCAGGGAGCCTTCTGCTTTTTAAAAAATTGAATCCTTTCAGTTTGTTTCAAGCATGTGATCATTTGAACAGATGCAGAAAGTGAACACAAGTTGCACGCACACACACACACACAGAGGGGGCAGCACCAGCACATGCACTCCCCAGCAAAGCCTCTCTTCCAGCACTCTTCTTTATCTCTTCTTTATTTCATTTTTAAATCTCCTCTTGAGCAACACTCTTGTTTTTTTAAATATATATATATATATATATATTAACAGCTTAACAAAGCAAAGCTCCATGTCAGAAGGTGATAACTGAGACAGGAGAAGGCCTTACCATTTTTTGTTAATACAATTCTTTGAACAGCAACACCTGCAGGGCTGTAAGCACTTTGATATAAGTGTGGCCACTTAAATCCAACAGACCCGAATTCCCTGGTGCAACTTCACAGCATGTGAACAAAAATACTTAGCACTGCCAGTTTGAAAGAAATCAAGTCCACTTGTTGATACCACAAAATCATATCATGATTTCTTTATGAATGTATATCTAGATCCCCCCCCCTTTTTTTTCAGGGATGTTCTATCCCTCTATGGGTAACAGCTGCCACCTTGTGTTGAAACATGGGCATTGGGAATGTTTGCATCCAACTTCAGTCCCTCCCAATTGCTTTTGGCCATATCTCACCTCAATATGCAATCCAAAATAGAACACTTTGTAATTATCTGCTTAAACCCAGTGTACTGTAGTAGACAGAATGACGGACTAGGACTCTGGTTCGAATCTCTGCTCCGTATAACTATTCCTTAAATATCTCACTAACCTTGAAAGTCCAGTTAAGGTCACTATAAGTCAGTTTCAGCTTGATGGCCGATAACTAATAATAATTGAAAATGTCCAGTCCACTTTAGCTTATTCATGCCAAGTATTAGACTATTTTAACGTGCCAGTTATTGTTTTATAATTTCAAACTGCCCTTGATGCATACTTCTCACATTCCATCTTCCAATTATATATATCATGCAAGGAGATCAAACCTATCCATTCTGAAGGAAATCAACCCTGAGTGCTCACTGGAAGGACAGATCCTGAAGCTGAGGCTCCAATACTTTGGCCATCTCATGAGAAGAGAAGGCTCCCTGGAAAAGACCCTGATGTTGGGAAAGAGTGAAGGCAAGTGGAGAAGGGGACGACAGAGGACGAGATGGTTGGACAGTGTCACGGAAGCGACCAACATGAATTTGACCCAACTCCGGGAGGCAGTGGAAGATAGGAGGGCCTGGCGTGCTCTGGTCCTTGGGGTCACGAAGAGTCAGACATGACTTAACGACTAAACAACACCAACAATAATCTTCTTAAGTGAAGAGATGAGCATTTTAACTGGAAGAATGGATTTAGAGATAGAGAAGTAGCAAAGATGGAAAATACAGCAAGATACTGGTGGGAAATCCTGCTCTTGTTGCAGATGTATATATGTGTCAGTACATACATGAAAATGCATACACTACAGTATCTTGCTTCTATAGTTCCATCGGCACAATGGGCATAACTTCAGTGGCAGTGGCAGATTGCTGCTAATCAGAAAGCTGCTTTTAAAATTTTATTTTAGGAAGTGTACAACTCATGTGCAGTGATACAAAATCGCATACATCCCAAAACTGAAAAGGAAGCCATTAAGTACTGGAAGTCATTCCTGGGGCCATTGGAGGAACGCTGCGAGAGGATTCTGATCCTCAAAAGATCATTTACCCTGGAACTGAGCATATGCTAGAAAATCCAGGTACTGGAAGAGAGATTTCTTCTGTACCCATCTGGAATATACATCTGCACTATTGTTTGCAGTAGGTGAGAGATTATTGGCAACACCTGTGCCCTTAACTATTCTCTCATACATAGGTATGGAAATAATGCCTACCCTTTTTCTCAGATACTCAGCGAATGACTGGATTGGGCACTGAGATTACAGCACACATACAAAAGCATAATATTTAGTAATGTCATTTTGGGTAAGGGCAATTTCTTTGCAGGCTGCAATTATGGTTCCGCTCTATGGGCTTGCATTACAACTTATTTTCTAAGAGAGCCCAGAAAGTACACAGTGCTGGTAGAAAATTGCTTTGTGTATTAAAGAGTAATACATTTGTAAAAGTATGTTGGAAAAGATTTCCTCAGGGATATGGAGTCCTGTGCACACTTGCTAGTGGTGCATTCCTAAGCCATTTCCAGTCAGGATGACATTTCTGTCTGATGAGTGGATTTAAAAAGTGCTCAATGCCAAGTGGAAAACACAGAAATGAGCATACTTCACCTACCTTATGTCCCATATGCAGTTAATTGAATACCAGATACCATATATATTAAAGTTCGTGTATTCCATACTTAGATTAAAGCAGGTGCTGTTTCTGATATAGTAATATGCATCTGTGAAGTGTTTTCCATTAACTACCCTCATTCATATAAGGATAAATATAATATACAAATGGGTCAAAGTACTGAATCTCAGTCTACTTTTTTAAAAATTTAAATACAAAAATAAGTGTATGTGACATGATGAAAGGTTTAAAATAAAAGAAGAACTTTACAATTAATGTCCTCTCTTTAGGAGCTTCCTGGAGATAATCTGCAGGTACAATCATACACTGGAATCCTGTATTGTTTAGTCTTTCATGGAACAAAATGTGTATCATGACAGAAGTGCCTCTCCTTCCCTTCCCTTGTATAAATACTGTAGGTGCCAAACTTCATTGTGGGATGATGAATTACTTCCTAGACCTCATTGCAGAGGAAGTTATTCTCCACCAGAGTTCTAAAATCTGTTATATATCAAATTTCCTCTGTACTGCTGACATTATCTGACACTTCCCAAACTGTCTTTCATTCACGTACAGGATGGCCTGCAGCAACAAGAGGCTCTTAAATTAGAGGCATAGTTCTGAAACCTGGACAGTCATAAGCAAAGTTTATTAGTAGCACATATCATTTACAGTACGTGCCTATTTAGGATACATATTATACTTAACATCTAATTGAAACCTAGTGTTAGACTGGGGCTCATAAGATATGGGTTCAGTTCTCAACTTGGCTTTGAAGCTTCCTGTCTGACCTTGGGCAAGTCATTGTCTTTCAAATGGATCCACATCACATATGTGTTACGAGTATAACATGGGAAGAACAATGGCCATCCATGACACCTTGACCTCCATAGTGGAAGGCAAGATATAAATCGAACAAATAAACTAGAGGAAGTTCAAAGGAGGGCAATAAGGATGATTAGAGAATTGAAAACCAAGCCCTATGAGGAAAGACTGAAAGAACTGGGCATGTTTAGCCTTGAGAAAAGAAGACTGAGGAGAGATATGATCGTACTTTTCAAATACTTCAAATACTTGAAAGTCAAACAAAGAAGGGGCAGTCTCTGTTCTTGATCATCCAAGATAGCAGGACATGTATTAATGGGTTCAAACAACAGGAAGCCAGAGTTAGGCTGAATATCACCAAAAAATCTTAACTATTAGAGCAATACAGCAGTGTAAATGCTTCAGGGAGGTGGTGGATGCTCCAACATTGGAGGCATTCAAGAGAAATTTAAACAACCACCTAGCAGATATCCTTTGATTTGTATTCCTGCATTGAGCAGGAGGTTGGACTAGGTGGCCTTATAGACCCCTTCAAACTTCATTATTCTATGATACTTAACACGTTGTTGTTGTTGTTGTTGTTGTTGTTGTTGTTGTTGTTGTTGTTGTTGTTGTTGTTGTTGTTGTTGTTTAGTCATGTACAACTGTTCGTGACCCCATGGACCAGAGCACGCCAGGCCCTCCTGTCTTCCATTGCCTCCCAGAGTTTGGTCAAATTCATGTTGGTCACTTCAGTGACACTGTCCAGCCATTTCATCCTCTGTCATCCCCTTCTCCTCTTGCCCTCACACTTTCCTAACATCAAGGTATTTTCCAGGGAGTCTTCTCTTCTCATGAGATGGCCAAAGAATTGGAGCCTCAGCTTCAGGATCAGTCCTTCCAGTGAACACTCAGAGTTGATTTCCTTAAGAATGGATAGGTTTGTTTTCTTTGCAGTCCAGGGGACTCTTAAGAGCTTCCTTCAGCACTACAATTCAAAAGCATCAATTTTTCGGTGGTCAGCTTTCTTTATGGTCCAGCTCTCACTTCCATACATCACTACTGGAAAAACCATAGCTTTGACTACGCGGATCTTCGTTAGCAAGGTGATGTCTTTGCTTTTTAAGATGCTTTCTAGATTTGCCATTGCTTTCCTCCCAAGAAGCAGGCATCTTTGAATTTCGTGGCTGTTGCCATCATCTGCGGTGATCATGGAGCCCAAGAAGGTAAAATCTGTCACTGCCTCCATATCTTCCCCTTCTGTTTGCCAGGAGGTGGGACCAGTGGCCACGATCTTAGTTTTTTTGATGTTGAGTTTCAGACCATTTTTGGCACTCTCCTGTTTCACCCTCATTAAGAGGTTCTTTAATTCCTCTTCACTTTCTGCCATCAGAGGGGTGTCATCTGCATATCGGAGGTTGTTGATATTTCTTCCAGCAATCTTAATTCCAGCTTGGGATCCTCCAGTCCAGCCTTTCTCATGATGTATTCTGTATATAAGGTAAATAAGCAGGGGGACAATATACAGCCTTGTCGTATTCCTTTCCCAATTTTGAACCAATCAGTTGTTCCATATCCAGTTCTAACTGTTGCTTCCTGTCCCACATATAGGTTTCTCAGGAGATAGATAAGGTGGTCAGGCACTCCCATTTCTTTAAGGACTTGCCATAGTTTGCTGTGGTCCACATAGTCAAAGGCTTTTGCATAGTCAATGAAACAGAAGCAGATGTTTAACATAACTTAACACATAGTAACAAGCAATAATATGGAGTGTCCTTCTTTTCCTATTTTGATTAGAAATATCTTTTCCTTCATTGATACACTCTTGACTATTAGTCAGAAGTGATGTACTCTTGCTACTCCTCTGTGTGTTCTATGGCCAAGTAGGGATTTTATCCCAGGTCTCCTGAGTCCGAGTCCAACACTTTACCCACTACACCACACTGAACATCACCCAATAGTTATAGGCCATGTGGCAATTCTGGCTGTTCTGAGAGTGCAGTGTTCCCAATTGTATGAAAGTCTATGTTAAGACAGTCAAATGTTTGTAAGCTTCCTTTTTGCAGACATGGCATCCAGGGTGAAATTAAATGGCATGTGCCCAATTGCCCCAGAAAGGTTGCTTTAACAGGGGCGATCTCCCTTAAAGTTACCCTCCTATCTGCTGGGGTATTGCTCCATCTCAGCCCCCAAAAGTAGAAGTCCTACTTGGGCTTTGGGGATGGATTGGGGTTGGGCTAGAATGCATTTCCTTGAGCATTGTATGATCTCTGGGAAACAGATTGCACCAGACCACTCCACTAGTGGTCCAATTTTCAATGTATTTCCCTGTGTGTAGCAGGCTAGGTTTGGTGTTGCGTCAGTCCATAAATATCTAAGAGTATCAGCTCCCATCAATCCTAGCCAGGTCTGCTAATTGTGTAGGATGATGAGAGTTACAGTTTAGATGTTTCTGTAGGTTTCTGCTTTAAAAAGCTAAGGAGGCAACAAAAATCAGTGAAATTGGTAGTTGCTATTTCCAATTTTGACCACTAAGGGGAGTATTTTAGTTTTCATAGGTCTTTTTTTCCTTTTAATGTCTGCAATATGATTTAAGGCATAAATATCTCATTACCTTCTGCAGTATTAAAGCCATCTTAAAACTACATGCAACTAAGACTGCAATTGTGTGCAATTAAATGGGAAAACATGTTAAACACTATGGATCCCACTTCTAATAAACGTGCATAGATTACATAGTCCATCATCTTTTAAAAACAGATATGTAATTAATTTTCAGAAAAGTTGACATGTTAGTTTGTTTCAGCAGTAGCAAAAACAGAAACAACTATATATATATATATGCCCCAAGAAAAAAGGACTGATAAACCACATCTGAGTATTTTATACCTACAAAAGTCTGAGAAGGAGTGGCAGAAGCCCAGAATCAGCATGATGGCACACAGTAATCAATCAGTACACAATTTTCTGGTCATTTTCTACAACCAGAATCCTATTAATGATACCTTTCAATGTAAGTAAAATCATGTAAGTTGCTGAGACTAATTGTTACTAATCAATGAGGCACCAATGACATTTCTGATTATGTTATAGTTTTGCAACTGGATCTGTAACTACTGTATGAATGTGCCTAGCCCTGCATTAATTATCAGCAATTCACTGCTGCAACTTACACAATTTCACAGATGCAGGTGTGACTCACCAATAGGATTCTACATGAGTTCCCTTCCAGCTTTACATGTCTGTGGATGGAATTCTTTTACTCATGCCCCTGGCGTAGCTCCAGTAGTATAGATCTCAATAGCAAATTACTATCCCTTAAGTTAGCATTTGGTTTTGATACAGTAGTACCATGAACTGGTGTGGAACAACAACAACAGCAATAAAGTGCTAACATCTTAACTGACAACAATTTCCTTCTGAAATTTATCTCTCATTGGAGTTTTGCTGATGTAAGCGTATAACAGGATTCTGGGCTGTGAGTCTACTATTATTCTTGAATTAGTTTGGCCCCATACTCAAAACACCCTACAATTTAACAAAAAGCAACACCAGAATCATTATGAATTGTCTTGCCACTAGACAATGAGAAGTTGCCTCTGCAGAATACAGTTTTCTCATTACAAAAGTATGGTCACTAGTCAGTTATTTATGGTCATACCCTTTTGTAAGCCACTTTGGGCCCCTCTCCTGGAGGACAGAAATTAAATATATATTTAGATTTTCTGTCTAACAATACAAAGTGGCCAAAATCCTATTGCATGCATAAGGGGACTCCCATAGGCAGATTTTCCAATTTTCTGATCGACTGTCACATACCCGAGCGCACAACCAAATATACAACTGACTGCACATCGCAGATACATCCCAGACTGCTGAAACGATCAAGCAAATCAATTGATTTTAGGTTTATACTATGTGATTGCAATGGGGTACTGCTCAGTGTTTTGGGCAAAGCTTTGAGAAATTGATTTCATTTATTATTCATTTGTTGTTAATTATAATCCCTACCATCTAGCAACTGGGGGATTCGGTGATCTGAACAAAGTAATCCAACAAAGTAACTTTCCCACCTCGGACAGCACTGGATAACAGTGTGATGATGATAATGATGATGATGACAGATGATGACAAAAAGAAAGATTCTGTTCCAGAGATGAGGGGAAAGAATTGTGGTTATTTTTGTGTTCCTTCTCTTAGAGATGTGCACTGAGGCAAACCCGTTTGTTGTAAATGAGACAGAAAACTCCATAACCTCATCATAACCTGGTATGTCAATCTGTGTTTACTTTTGTTTGTGCTGTCAGGATCCCAAGTGGACATGTGACTTTCCTAACTGTGCCTTCAAACTCACTAAGGAGGTTCTGAATGTGAAATATGTAAATAGATAACATCTTTTCAAAACAGATCACTGTGTTTTATTGTTGTAAATGTCACTTCCCATCCAAGTAGGCATACTGATATTTCTGGATACACACACTCCTAAAAAAAACACAACAACAGCAGCTTACCACTTCTAGTTGCATGTAGGAATGCCTATGTCCCTTTTACAATTACTAAATATATTTAGCATTCCAGCAAAAGTTAAGTATGAATGAAAACAGGCAATGCTTGAAGCTACTTGGTTAACACTCTCCAAACTCAGAAGAAATCTGGATTTTCTGTTTGATACATTTCATTATTTTAGTCAAGAAATATGTTACAGTCTCTAAGAATATAAGCATTCTGACTTGGCAGTTTCTTGCTTTTCAAACAAAAAAGCTCTTTTCTCCAAGTCACAGAGGAGACAAGCATGCACGAGGATATTTTGCACAGGGACCTAGGCCACCCCACAAAGTTTCTGGACTCTATTTTTCATTCCTGCTTCTCTTTCTCTATACAGTTGAGCTCAAGTCAGGATATGGTCATTTTCAAGTGAACTACTGCCCTAGTTGTGGTAAATACATACCACTTCACACTACAAATGTGTGTGGAGGGGCGGGGATTACTGAGGGGACTGAATGCTCCTCCTTCGGCTCCAAAAGCTGCTGCTGAAGGCCTGGAAACTATCCTAAACAGATATCCCATCTCTTCTCTATGGTTTTTAATTTGTCTCAGTTTTTATTAATATACGAATTGCCTTTTGTTTTTATTTGAATGTCTACTTTAAATTATTAGTTCCATCTGCTGTGTACGTTTTTGGATTGTTGTTGCCCTTTTTTCTGTCCTGATGTTTTAGATTTTACACTTCTTGAGATTTCTTACTCCATTTTAATGTCTTTTGTACAGAGCCATGTACATCAGTGGCACTACAGAATAAAGAAGATTTACCTGCCCCTTGAGGTGATACAGTCTAGCTACAGGGATAATGCCACCAAGAAAACTAAACTGCTGAACTAAAACTGGTGATGAACACTCATTTTAGGTTTTGAAGCATCATCAGTGAGTGAAAATGAGACGGAACCTATTCTTCATCGTGTGTGCTTGTTTCTTATCATGGCTGCTGGCCTGTTGTCTGTGATTCTTTGGGGCTTTCTTTTGTCTCATAGATCCCATGAAGTTTGGGGCAAGTTTTCATCTGTTGATTGCACTCAGTTCTACCACTCATTTCCAGCTGTTGTCAGTAATGAGAATGTTGATGTGGATGAGCAAACAGGCTTGTAGAGGTCCTTTCAGTCAGTAGTCAGACCAAGCCAGGATGAAAGTAGAGCAACAAAAAGCAAAGTCTGCTGCTCATTTATATATCACCCCACAGAGTTTAAACAACTCACTTGGCAGTTGACCATTTTCAATTAGGCAGGCTATACTTTCCAAACTGCCCCCTGCCAGAGGTTGGGTATTCAGTTTACTGACTTCAGAAGGATAAAAGGCTGAGTCACCACTGAACCAGCTACCTGAGCCTGCCAGGATCAAACGCAGGCTGTGAGCAGAGTCTTCACTGTAGTACTCCATTTTAATCACTGCACCAAGAGGCTCTTTTTCTCATGCCGTCTAAAGGCCAAGTGGAGAGCTTGAGAGGAGGGGCTCTTGTAAGGTCAGTGGCCAAGAGTCCTTCTGCCCAGCCTTGTCTGCTATGTCATCAATGCCTTTTCTTGAGGAGGGAAGATCTGATCACAGTTATTAAGGCTGTATTATCTCTCATTTAGATCACCTTTGACTGTATGGATCATGAGAAACTATGAGTTGCTCTGAAACAAATGATTGTCCTGACGCATAACCTGTATTGTGGACAAAAAGCTACTGTTAGGACAGAATATGGAGAGACAGAATGGTTTCCTATAGGCAAAGGTGTCAGACAAGGGTGCATTTCATCCCTTTGTCTGTTCAATCTGTACACCAAATATGTACATTGTAGGGAAAGCCAGACCTGTCACTCGAAGAGTGGCAGGTAGGGGCCTTGTGAGAGGATGGGCAGGCCTGGCTCAATGCAAGTTTTTAAGGTAGGTTCAGGTGAGTTCCAGGGTGGGCACCCAGAAGGTGCAAGGGATCCCTCCTCTCAGAATTGCATTTACAGAGGTTTGGCTGAGGGGAGGGAAAACAGAGAGACCCCAGGGGATGTTGGGCACTTTGAGTCTAGAGACTCGGCTAGAGGGTGGCCCCGGGTATTCCAGGTGGATGGCCAAGAGGGTGCTGTACAGTTCAACAGCATCCTCTCAGGGTAGGAACTCCCAGGGGATAAAGTCTGGACTGGTTAGTCGAAAAAGACGAGGGTTCCACACCTGTTAGCACTATGGCTGGCCCCCTTGTAAAAAGGGGTAGTTAAAAGTTAAATAGTTAATAAAGTTGTGGTCCTAGTTTTAACCCATATTACTGTGTCTCGTCTCGTTATTTCGGGTTGGGCGGGCAAAGCAGGACTGCAGAATATGAAGATGAAAATCACTATTACAGAAGAACTACACAACTTTAATGGCTGACAATGAACAAATTAATATTCTTTAAAATTTGGTTTACCTTGGTTCAGACATCAATCCAAATGGAGGCTGACGCCAAGAAATCAGAAGGAGACTGAGACTTGGAAGGGCAGCAATGAAGGAACTAGAAAAGATTATCAAGTGTAAGGATGTGTCACTGGAGACAAAAGCCAAGATCATTCACACTCTTATATTTGTGATCACTGTATATGGGTGTGAAAGCTGGACAGTGAAGAAAGCTGACAGAAATTTTTTATTTATTCATTTGAAATATGATGGTGGAGGACTTCTTTGTGGACACCCAGAAAGACAAGCAAGAGCAAATCAAGCCTGAACTATCTCTGGGGTGAAAAATTACAAACCGGAGGCTGTCATATTTTGGGCATATTGTGAAAAGGCAAAATTCTCTGGAAAAGACACTAATGGGAAACGGAAGGCAGCTGGAGAAGAGAAAGACCAAATATTAGATGGAGTGAATCCATAAAGGAACGACTGGCTTGAATTTACAAGAGTTGGGCTGGGCTATGGGAGACAGTACCTTTTGGAGATTACTCCTTCATAGGGTTGACACACGTTGGGGGCAATCTGATGGCATGTAGCCACAGATTGCTGTAATGTAATCTGCATGGAGTTACTTTCTGAACTCTTTAGGCCTTTTAAATTTAACAGCTGGTGAAAAAAAATAGCAACCAAGTTATTGCCAGGAATATATTTTATCACCCATATTGCACTAGTCTTTTATGAACTTCATTGGCTTTCAGTTTGTTTCTGAGCTAAATTCAAGGGGGCTGGTTTTTATCAATAAAACCTCAAATGGTTTGCAGCTAGGACATTTGAGGAATTAACCTCTCTTTTTCCTTTCCTTTTTTTTAAAAAAAGTATTAATCATTAGTATCCAGTATAAACATTGAATGCTGTGGCTTTGGTCCTGACGAGATGCCTTTATAGAAATAAAAGAGCTTCTTGCGATTATAAATGGAAGTCCTTTGTCCCTCTGGCTAGAAGGGCAAGATTTATAGGGCCTTTTCAAGACAGGGACTTTTCTACAAAGGAATTTTCCTGCCATTGAGCTTAAATTGGCTTCAACATCTCAAAAGGACAGTAAAGTCTGTTCTGTAGGCTTTTAAAAGTATTTAATGCTATTCTCTATTTCAAATGTATTACAAGTTTTGCTACTTTCCTACTCTCATTTTTATGGTACATCTCTTTTTCTTTTTATTGTTTTATTCAAATGCATATAACCCCAAGCACCTAGAAGATAGTGGGAAAATTCATACATTTGTCTATATATAAATGAGTGAAGCTCCAACTACGTTGGCAAGCTGAATTGGAGCAATTCGGCTTTGCTGAAGCATGATTTACAGCCTATTGTCCATTTCAGTTCGCAGTTAGTGATCACACAGGAGCTGCAGACTGATTCGGAGCCAGTGTTTACACACACACACTGTATGATCCACATTTCAACCCACAGCCCCCTTCCTGCCTGCCTGCCTGCCTTCTGTTCCTGCATCTGACAATCCTTTCATGATGGTTGTTGTGAGTTTTTCAGGCTCTTTGGCCGTGTTCTGAAGGTTGTTCTTCCTGATGTTTCACCAGTCTCTGTGGCTGGCATCTTCAGAGGATTGGAGTAGGAACTCTGTCCATGCTCTGTTGCTGTTTGTTGGATAGTTGAGTATTTATGAGGGACGTGGTGGCACTGCGGGCTAAACCGCAGAAGCCTTTGTGTGCTGCAGGGTCAGAAGACCAGCAGTCGTAAGATCGAATCCACGCGACGGAGTGAGCTCCCGTCGCTTTGTCCCAGCTCCTCACCAACCTAGCAGTTCGAAAGCATGTAAATGTGAGTAGATAGATAGGTACCACCTCAGTGGGAAGGTAAACAGCATTCTGTGTATAGCCGCGTTGGCCACGTGACCACGGAAGATTGTCTTCAGACAAACACTGGCTCTACAGCTTGGAAACGGGGATGAGCACCACCCCCTAGAGTTGGACACGACTGACTAAATGTCAAGGGGAAACTTTACCTCTAACTTTACCTGAGTATTTATACTGTGGGAACAGCTTTTGGTTTTTTTCAGGAGATAGGGTGATCAGCGTGTGTTTTTTGTGTGTGTGTGTGATTTTTCAATATTGGAAGCCAGGCCATGTTTAGTTTTATGCCTTCTTCCTTTTTGTTGAATTTCTGTTGATGTTTATTGATTTTAATGGTTTTCCTGTGCAGTCTAACATAATGATTGCTGGTGTTGTCCAGTACTTCAGTATTTTGAAATAGAATTTCATGTCCAGCTTGTTTTAGGGCATGTTCAGCTACTGCCGGTTTTTCTTGTTGATTTAGTCTGCAGTGTCTCTCATGTTCTTTGATTCTGGTGTGAATGTTGCATTTTGTGTTCCAATATATACCTGTCCACAACTGCAAGGTATCCGGTATACTCCTGCAGGGGTGAGGGGGGCCCGTTTGTCCTTTGCTGACAGTAACATTTGTTGTATTTTTGTGGTGGGTCTGAAAACTCTTTATAGGTTGTGTTTTTTCAAAAGTTTCCCCATGCGGCCTGTGACCCCTTTGATGTATGGCAGAAGTAACAAGATCTGGCTACCAAATTGGACTACAATGTAAATGGCATCAACTGTGCTCCGTCTCTTTAATAGTCTCTGTATGGCAAGAGGCTCTATGTTGTTGTGGGGGAACTTTAACTCTTCTCTCTCCATGTGCAGTTGCCCTGATCTCGATGAGTAAGCACAGACCATCATAGAATGAGGCAACACTCATTTAACCTATCATCTACATCATCTATCCAAGATGTATGTTAATCACATTGGAGATTTCCTCACCAATGTGATGAAAACCAGGCTTCCAGTTCAGAAATGGATAAATCTCTGTGTAACTTGATTTTACTATAAAAGGGACCTGTCTACAGTGGGCAAGTCCAGGGATACAGAACAATGAATTGTTGTTCTTTTTTAAACCTCAGTGCCTTTCACTAGGGAGTCAGTGCCTGTTGAAGTATTGCTTTAATAAAAGCAGGATGTTCTGACATCAGCTCAGTTACCCTTTTGTCTTATGTTCAAAGAAATTTCATGCAGTTTTTTTCATAGTGTGCTTTATCACTCAAAACCAGAAGAATAAGAAGCAATATTTGGGGCACAGGAGAGCTATGTTGCGTGTGGTTCTGCGGGTCTTTCTCCTGTATGGACCATTCCATTATCCAAGGGAGAGGATGGAACTGTCAGGCACTCTTCACCATACCTGGTTACAGGTCCAGCTAACAACATCCCTCCTTCCATTTACTGCTTGCTGTTGTTGAATCCATTACCATTGCTGAAGGTGGTAGTAGTCCTTCGGTTGTCTTTGCTCCATATCCACGATTCACCAAAGTAGCACCTGCCTTTGCCTTTTTCCTTCTCTCCTCCAAGCCCTTTTTCTTCTTCATGCTGATTCTTTTACATCAGGATCGGGCCATTTTGGCAGACCTGCAGCCAGTTTTTCCTATTAGCACCCATCACCACCAGACAACGTCTACATTTGATAGTTGACATTTTAAGTGCTCAGACATAGAATCATAGAATAATTAAGTTGGAAGAGGCCTACAAGGCCATCAAGTCCAACCGCCTACTCAATGCAGGAATCCAAATCAAAGCAGATCTGACAGATGGTTGTCCAATTTTCTCTTGAATGCATCCAGCGTTGGAACTCTCACCACCTCCAAGATAACTGGTTCCACTGTTGTATTGCTCTAACAGTTAAGAAGTATTTCCTGATATTCAGCCTAAATCTGGCCTCTTGTAGCTTGAGCCTATTATCACATGTCCTGTACTCTGGGAAGATCTAGAACAGATCCTGCCCCTTCATTGCATGACTATCTTTCAAGTATTTGAAAAGCGCTATTCATATCTCCCTTCAGTCTTCTTTTCTCAAGACTAAACATGCCCAGTTCTTTCAATCTTTCCTTGGTTTCCAGCTCCCTGATCCTTGCCCTCCTCTGAACTTATTCCAGTTTGTTGGCATCCTTCTTAAAGTGTGGTGTCCAGAACTAGACCCAGCACTCTATATGAGGCCTAACCAGTACTGAATAGAAGGATGTGCAGACCTGACCACTAGAAACAGTGATCCATGAGATCCACAGTGCTGACTGGAGGATTCTAGAAAAGGTAGTCTTAACATTGACACTTCTGATGTCTCTTTATTCTTTGGAGTCCAGAAAGAAATACATTAGGCCTGTGGGTGACATGATTTTACTATAAAGGGGAATCGTATTCAGTGGACAAGGATATACAAGGATATATAGGATAAACTCTTCTATGCAAAAGCCACTGCTTCCAGAGACATTCAGTCCCAAGAAATCCCTGATGTTAAAGGTAAAGGATAAAGGCTTCAAAGAGCATTGGTTGAATCTTTGGGGGCCTTGGCAATTCAGGAAGTGCAAGAACAATCTTATTTCTCAACTTTAAATTTCTCAGAGGTATCCCAGGAGCTTCTTTGGCCCAAAGAACAGAAGAAAAATGTTTTTGTAAAATGAAAATAAATGTTGTCGGAATGGTTTTCTTGGACTAGAGGCCATATAGCTTTTTAGGACTAAGTGCATTTAAAAAAAAAAAAAAAAAACCACTTATTGCAGCTATTTCCCTTCCCTTTCCCTGTGCCATTTTATTATGCTGAATTTGGGGATTTGCTGCTTGAATGAGGCCTGAGGGAAGACAGGTCATGTGACTCGAACTCAAGGTAATTTGTTCATTATAGAACTGCTTTGCATGTGTTTGAAAATTTATGTCTTTTTCTCAAGGATCAGGATCTGCCAACTGTCTTTTTTGCAGAGAGCTGAGCTCAGGGAGCAAGGTAGAGTGTGCCATGAGATTTTCCTCAAGCTTTAATTACACTTAATGGCAAACTGGGAACGGAGCTGCTCTCACATTAAAATTTGTAGCCAAAACCGTTTTCCCAGGTCATTGATTGATTGATTAAATTTGCACTTAAGTGAATTTCAACATGGCCCTGAGCAAAGTTCCTGTAATGGAACCCTTGGTGATGCTCAGCACTAATGGGGCCTTTACATCTAAGTTACTAGTCATTATTATTCTGCTTTCCTCTGTGTTCAGGACAGGTGAACTTCAATCACTTTGCTCTGTGCCCAGTGAAATGTTACAAAGGCAAATGTTAGCTTGTTAATCACTGTGGACACAAGTCAGTTCACACCCTTGAACAATGATGGGAAATATGCCAAATTATCTGCTGGGGAAAAACTAGTAGAAGACCAATTGAAGTGTTCAGAGCCAGGGTTTGTGTCTGGTACCTATGGAAATCTGGTTGCAGGATGGGACTGGCAGCTCTGAGGAAGCAAGGAAGATTCCTGGGGTTTTAGTCATACTCATGAAAGTCATCACCACTCTGGGTGTTCCCTCTGTAATGCTTCCAGCTGACTAAACTTTGTGGTTTCTTGCATGCCTGTTTTTTTTACTGGTATTGTCTCTTTGGGTAGAGTGGGCGGCATATAAATTAAATAAATAAATAAATAAATAAATAAATAAACAGTACAGAACAAAAGTAAGCTAAAATTTTCTTTGTTTTTCTGCTTTTTCTTGTTTCCCCTTCCGTTCTCTCTCTTTTTTCTTCCACCGAAGTGATTACAGTAACCTCAACAATCTCAAAAGATACCCCGTGGTGCTAGAAGCTCAAATTTGTGCACGTGTATGACAGTTCCTCAAGACCTGGCTCTTAGGCAGGCATTTCCTCCTGTCAATACCTAAATTATTTATTGCCATCTCCAATTGTATTTATGTTGTTGTTTTATTTTATTTTATTATTACTTGGATTGTTGTTAGCCGCCCAGAGTAGACTTCAGTCTAGATGGGCAGGGTATAAATAAATAAATAAATAAATAAATAAATAAATAAATAAATAAATAAATAAATAAATAAATAAATAAATAATGATTTATCAAATCTTTGTGCCTTATGGGCTGAGCTGGACACATTAATTTTTGGGGAGGGTGACTGTTTCTGCAAAGTATACTGGTTACCCAATCTACAGAAGCTCTTAATGACCACCATTAAGTTAATCTCCATGCTGGCATTTTTTTGCATTTCTATTGGATCTAATATTTGTCCTCTTCTATCCTTGGGTTATAAACTTCTACCTTGAAGTCCTCAGTCTATGCATCAAATAAACTGGGCTGCATTCCATGAACATTTACACCAAATACAACCTGTTAGTCTTTAACCACATGATTTTTTGTTGTCTTAACCCATTCTGGGTGACAAATCCCAGGAGTTGTACTCCAAAAGTAACTTCTTCCAGGTCTGGGAGAGTGTATTTGTTTTTAAGAGTCTCAATAGATGGCCTCTTCCATTTCATTTGATATCTATAGAAAAAAAAACTCTTATAGTGATGAGGATTTTGTCCTTATGGTGAAAGGGTGGTAAAGGATTTGTAACATTTTTTCCTGTTTCTGTTCTGCACTGAAATGTTGTAAGACTAAATATGTAGACAGTTTACTTTTAGGAGAAAATCACTGAAGTCAGTAAAAGACTGGCTTTCTTGCTCACTAAAAGAAACAGGCATAAAACAAAAAGTCGCCCTTTTTGCTTACAGAGCAGACAAAGCATGCCAAAAATGTACATGTAATTAGTTGCTTTTATGATGTATGCTAGTACAATTTATGAGATAGTAAATTTATTTTATTCTTTTACAGTTGTACAGGTTGTTGACTGAAATACACTCTTATTCTCTTGCATGTAACTGCAGTCGGGAGGAAAAAGGTTGGAACCCACCGGCCTCAAATGGTTGATAAGTCCATTGTTCTGCCACTCTGTTCTTCTGTCTTCCAAATCTTCACACAAGAGTTTAACCAGTATATATTTGATCCAAGAAGGATGCATAAAGCTGTTCAACAGGCAGTGGTTTGTTGTTGTTTTTCAGCTGAGACAAGGAAGACATTAGCTCTTCTCAGAGGATGCATGGGAAGAATGGGTGTGATTAGTGTAACTGTTGCTGCCTTCCTTCTCCATCCTGATCATCTCCCTTCCCCATGATCTGCCAGAGACCGTTCCACCTATCCAATGGAAAAGTCACCTGACCTGCTGCCATCTTTCTTTTCTGTTGAACAAGAGGTGAACTTTTTTAAACAAACAAAAAAAAAAATCCCCAGCCTTCCAATGGGTATTATTTTATGCTGGAATTTAAATTTGTTCATTTCTTAGTTGCAATGTTACTATAGATTGTGATGATTTCCTTTGCATTTTTAATTGTGGAAGGCATTTATTGCTTAAATTGGTTTTATATAAATTGCTTTGTGAGCTGGAAACTATACTAGGTCCAATGGCAGCAGTTAGATTTCTAACTGGGGCTGGTCACAGGGATCACATAACACACACATCCCCCCCCCCCCCGGTTACAGAAGTTCCATTGGCTGCTAATACATTTTTGGGCACAATTCAAATAGCTGGTTTTAGCCTATAAAACCCTCAACAGCTTGGGTCCAAACTATAAAAGACTATATTTCCCTTTATGAAACTATCCCGGTATTAAGGCCTTCTGGAGAGGCCTTTCTCTCACTCTCACTTCCCTCAGAGGTGTGTTTGGTGTGGACAAGGGAGAGGGCCTTCTCTGTTGCTGCTCCTACTTTGGGAACCACCTTCCACAGGAGGGCAGACTGGTCTCATCTTTATGGTCCAAATAGAAGAAATCTTGTACAGACCATTTCAATGTCAATTCTCCTTATAACAATAATCAACATTGACTAGTGGTGAGAAGGAATTTAGGGTCAGCTTGGACATTACATGAGGAGATATGAATGGAACTTTCAACATTTTTCAGTGAAAAGCAGCTTTGGGAAGCTGAACCATAGAGAAGGATGACAGCAGCACAGGAACTGGGGCTTCTTAACCTCCCTCTCTCTCAACACATTCTGATCTTCCTCAGAGTTACTCCCCACAGCTGCTTTTGTATTTCATGGTGTTTCACTGGCTAAACTTTTATTGTATTAGTTACCCTGTAGAAGAATGATGCCACCAGCATGGGAGATTTTCTGTAACTAAAGACCAATGTAATCTTGACCTCAAAAACAGTTAGTAGTGAAAGAGTTAGAAGTCAAAAAGAACACTTTTGAGCAATTGTTCAGATCAACACCGCAACTTCCCCATTCTGCTCCTGGTAAAGAAAACTGGTAAAGTTTCATTCCTCTGTTTCATGTAAATCTGAGTTTCTGACTTACTTTCTCCCATGCACATTATGCATGTTTCCGAAGACATATTTCTTAGCCTGACGTTGAGGCTCCTAATTTTAGAAAACAAAACAATTGTTTCATCATTCTTAAAGCAGTTTTAGAGTGCTATAAAAGCACAGTGTAAACAATTCTGTTGCCATAATGTTTTAGTTAATACAGAGTGTTGCTAGGATATTATCTTGGTCAGGAAGTAAAGATTGCTGCCATGAAGGAAAACTGACTGCCTTTTTGATACTTTTTATGCAAAAAGCATCCTGATTTTTCAAAGAATTCCATCAAACCAGAACTCCTACCTCTCATGTCCGAATTTATCACATGTATTTCACTTTTAAGAATTAACTAAAACTGAATGACAGGAGGTTGAAGATAAACAAAAGGAAATACTGTTTCATACAGCTCTTAATGAATGTGGTCAATTCTTGGCAAAAGATATGGGCAACAGCCATCACTTTAACTAGGGTTTTCTACAAGAAATGCATTGTGGGAGATGCAACTTTGTGGATTCTTATGAGTTCTAGCAATTTTTCATTTCCACCAAGAGCAAAACTAATGGGTTTTAATTGTTCATTTGAGAACAGAACTCTCTTAAATACTTTACATTACAATATAGTTTACAAGAATCAAGCAGAATAATCATTGTGGGTTTTTTTCGTTCAAGTAAAGAAATAGGTAAGTAAACAGAAGATTACTCCCCTGTGGAAGCTTTCCTAAAAGTCTTCGGGATCGTTCACTCGCTGCTTTCTCCAGTACCGTGTGTCATCCTTCCTAGGACATGAGCAGCTTGCCTACTCTACTACAGATCCCCTCCTTTAATTCTTCCCCATTCCTTCTCTCTTTGGAACAAACTCTGCAGGCAGGGCTACTTGACCTGGGCAGATAAGGCACAAGCCTGATGTTCTATCTTATCTCTATTGCATTAGACATAAAGAGAGGTTTAACCTTAATATAATAGGTTTAGGTTCTCTTGCAGTTGCGATGCAGGTCTCCCTTTCAGGATAGATTTTATAGCCAGCTTAAGTTTGACCAAAGGAGCAAACATAATTAATTTAACTTATTCTTTCAGACTTAACACTTAAACCTCCAATTAGCATCTACTCTGTTCCACACAACTATGCAAAATATTTATTTCAGTATGGCTGTGAGAGATCCTTTTATCTCATATCACTACATTGAGTATCAACATCATGTTTTACTATTTAAGCTTCTTATGTGAACTTTAAACAAAATAGCAGGAATTCTTGTGAGCAACATAGCAGGGTCAGAGCAGAACCCAATGGTACACACACAAATTGAGGTGGGGGCCCTTTCTTTGTGAGGGCCCTGGCCCAATGGCACCCCCCCCATTATGGTTATGAAGCCATATGATTTCTAAAATACCAATGAAGGTTCTTTCATGTTGTGTGGGTGGCTCTCAAATGATGACTGTCTATCAAGAACCACATTCCTCTACACCATGTCTTCTCAGTCACAGTGGTACAGTTTGCCCAAGCTTTTTTTAAAAAACTACATTCTGAGAAGTGGCAATTCACTATGTAACGCAGCAAAACCATCACAGGCTTTACTTTTGGTATTTTTTTCATTTAATACTTATCTTTTGGTAGCTCACTGTAGACAGTACATTCAAATAACACCACCAATTAGCTCAGCTTGGTAGCCACACATACCCCAGCTAAGCACCCCAGGCGATTGTCCAGCTTGTCAACATCTAAGGCTAGCTCTGCTCACAGCAATATGTTGCTGCTGTCTAAATCCATTTCCTTCTCAGACATTGACAGAAATCCAGCAGTAGGTCACAAGTACAGTAGATCCATTGAATCAGTAGCAAATTGGTGAGTCAACTTCTCCATAAGTTCTATTGATTCAATGGGTCTACTGTAGTTGTGACTTACTGCTGGATTTCAGCCATTGTAAGGACTGTAGTTATCTTCTGATTGAAGAGGGATGCTTGACAAAGCTATCAGACAAAGATACAACTGTGACATTCACCCCTCGAGCCCCTTTGCTTGACTGTCAAGACTCAGAGCACACGGAGGCAAACAATCCTGTCTTTTACACTGCTGCCACCAGGTGATCACTAAATCAGGAAGATGAAGATTCAGGTCCACACTTCAAAGTCTTTTAAATAGAACTTTTGTTTATTGATTACCGAAATTGAAATAGATTCATGATTATCTTCTTTAGGTAAATTTATGATTAACCATCACCTTTTATTTGATAATACACTCCTAACTTTAATCACACCTCAGAATTCCCCAAACTCCACACTCTAACTACTTCTCTCTCACACACTCTCTCCCTGACTCTCAGGCTCCACCTCTTATAAGATCTCTTTCAGCTCTGCCTCTCAGCAACATGAATATGCATGAACAATTAACATACTAAAACATGAACCATTGACAAAATAAAGCGGAATGCTGCAGTAACAGATATCCAGAATGTCTTTTTCATTCTTGACAAATTTCCCTACACTTCCTACCAAGATACCCCTGCTCCCACAAGAATTTTGGTGCTGTCCTGAGAATAAGATACTCAGTCTCTTTTTCTTTTTGCTGGTTTGTGTGTGTGTGTGTGTGTGTGTGTGTGTGTGTGTGTGTTTGTGCACAGCAGATATAAAAGACTGAGCAGAATCAAGCCATTCCTCTGTAGACTCCACAGCATGTATGTACAGAATTGAGGATAGATTGTGAGATAGAAGTACAGATTTCCTGTCAAAATAAAAGAAAATATGTTCAATGACATTTCAAAAATGCAATTTTCTAGTCATGAAAAATAATATTGTATCCTGCACAGAATAAAGCTCTTTCTGTGCAGAAAACAAGAGGATATGACCCTTACAACTTAATGCAAATGGGGGACAGGGTTGTTAGGTGGTTGGTAATGCCTGGCAATACTGGCTGAAAAAGTCATTATTCTACAAATCTCTATTATTTTAAGGTGGTTAAATTGACTAAATGTCAAGGGGAACCTTTACCTTTAAAGATGCTCTGACCATCACATCCCTGCTAGCAGATGACATCACTAACCAAATACTGCTGATGCTTCAGCCCTGCAAACCTTAGCTCCACTACATCACTGAGTGGGAAAAACAGCTCTTTTGGGCATGCAATAGATCTCAGAGGGAGAGCTAGCACAGGCAAAATCAAACATGTACTGCACATTCATATATATTACCCATCCTTTCTTGCCATTACTACAATGATTTGAAGATGGGGGGTGATGTGGTCATAGATCTATTAGATTATAGCAGAGTTTCTTGAAGAGATTGCTGAAATGTGTTCTTGTTGGGTTTTCCTAATTTTTTTAAACTATAGATTCAGTGGTTTTCCATGCAATAAATTCACTGTTCTCTGTCTTCATCACCCTGTAACCTTTCTGTGACCTTTACATATTGTTCCAGAGCTCTGGTTCCAGCCAAATGAGAAATCAATGAAAATTCATTTGGAACTCATTATTTTCAAACGATTAGAAAATATAGGAAATAGGGGAGAAATCGAAGGAAAATATATCGTGCTTGTAATTAATTCACTAGAAGTCTCATCTGTTTTCTCAGTTAAAATAAATGAAATTAACAAGTCTCTTCTGCTGTGTACCCATTTCTAAAAAGAATACATACACCGAACTACTATTCCTGCCATGCAGTTTGCATGTTTTCCTTAATGCAGCTGGATATCTTTTGCCATAGTGTTATCTTTATTTCATTATTTATTTATATGCTTCATTAATTTATATACCACCCCACTATAGGGAGTAGTGCAGTTTGCTATTCTTGGTAGTTAACAGTCAATGAAATTAGAAAAAACTATAACAAAAGGACCAGTGAAAATAATTTAAAAATTAAAGTCAAATCATATCAAGTTTCAAAACCAGAATCGTGCAACATTTTCATAATAAAACAGGAGTGCAAAAGGCAGGGAAATTCATACAAGGTTGCAGTCAAAAGCCTCTCTGGAGAGCAATGTCTTCAGCAACCTCTTAAAGGTGGCAGAGAGGTGGGTGAATGTTCTACCTGACACCAAACAAGATGTCTTCTATTTGAAGGGCTCTCCAAGCCATGCCTCGTTTAAAGAGGAAATAATCTAAGAAGGAAAACAAAGGCTCTAAAGTTGCTCATCAATATTTTGCACCTGGACAGCAAATTGAGCAGACACACATAGTCACATTTTTCCTCCCTGTGGTGACACAAATTCACCTGTATAGTTAAATTTTAACTACGGCATGTATGGAAATTTTGTTCAAATAATGCCCTCTTTTCTTGCTTTGAAACTGTTGGATTTAGAAGGCATGTCTCCTTAGGGTGAAAACTTTTCCTAAAGAAGACTCCTTTTTCTAAAAGAAATGTCTTCTCCTGGGTCTCCTTCTGGTAAGCGCTACCCCTGGGGGCCTCCAGCCAAGATCATGTCTTCAGTCTGTGCTTCAGGCTTTGGGCATTCGCCCACTTTGTCTCCAAAGCTGTGGAATTCTCTTCCCCAGCACCTTCATATGGAACCAATTTAGTCAAGGTTTGAAAACCTACCTGTTCAACTTGGAACCATAAGTGTTGGGTGAAGGGAGAGGTCAGTGACCAGTGTATTTTATTTGAACTTTTAAACCGTTTTTTTAAGCAGTTGGTTCATTCTTTTTTATTATTGCTTATTTTGAGGAGTTTTGTGTTGACACACACACACACAAACACACACACATAATATTAAGGTTGTGGTTAAATGTTGTCTTGCATGTTTGTACATTATTGATTTTATTGGAAGGTACTCCAGTGTAGAGCACAATATAAATGAGGAGCAGGAGGAGGAGCCTGTCAGGTCTTCCCCAACTTTGGATTTGGAAAATTACAACTCATTTTCACTGGTGGACTTTAACAATGCATCCATGACAATCTCACACCAAAAGTGCATAGAGGAAAGCAAAACAATCACATTTTATTTTTTGGCACAAGGATAATTAGATACTACACAATTTTCTTTTGTATCATTTTCTGTATTGTCAACTCTGCTTTCAGGCATAGGATGCTTGGTGATAAAGTGTTCTGCTGATAAGGAAAACAAGTATAAACAAAATGCCATTGTGTTGTGCTGCTTGAAGGATCTGTCAAGGAACCTCAAACTTGTGCCAGAGAAAACCAGAGCTTCCCATTTTGACTATTGTTTTGAGAATATTGTTTGACCATTGTTTGTTCATTCAGGTGAAAGAGCTAGACAGGAAAGAAGGGAAGGAATCCCTGGACCTAAGCAGATAGAAAAGACAATATGTATGTGCTGAAGACTTTGCTTGGATCTTGCACCTGAATCAAGAGTAAACTCTGATTAATATGTCTTCTTGTAAGCAGGTGGTAGTGGAAGGAGCACGCGAATGAATGAGAATGGCCAGCCTCCTTGGAGCATTAGCTTCTCCAATTCATTTCTCTTGCCCGGCATGAAAGGGGACACAGCAGTTCTCTTCAGGAATTTCACATTAAGATCTTGGATCTTGCTGAAAAGAATTGGCAAGTCCTCCCAATTTCCACTTAGCTTTGTAGCACTGCCAGGATCATCCAAGCTGATGCTCAGCTGGGAAGAAGCCAAGTTTTATACTGAGCATTTAGGGATGTTGCAGTGGTGGGTCATCTGTTCTTTTCTAGCCTGAAAATTGTCCATCTCCTAAAACTGAACATAAGCTTGAGGAATGCCAATGAGATTTTTACTTTTTACCACTCAGCTGAACGGTTTTCAAGAGGTGACCTGGGTTGTCTTTAATATGATAAATAAAAATGCTAGAAAATCAAACATGGGACCGAGTTTCCAAAATGAGAGGAAATAGGGTTTGGCCTGCCTAGAACTCATATCCTTGGGGCCAGAAGCTTTGCTCCTTGCTTCCAAATGTGTGGTGCCTACAAGCATTGGTCCCCAGATGTGGTTGGACTAAAAATCCCAGAAACCTTCACCACTAGCTGTGCTGGGCAGGACTTCTGGGAGTTGTAGTCCAAGAAAATCTGGAGACCCAAGGTTGGGAAGCATTGATTTAGTGTGACATTTATCTTTTCTTTATATGTATCTAGTGAGAAATGAGTTACAGACATTGTGTAATGACTGCAGATTCTGGATTTAAAGAGTTAAGATTAGTCTCTGCAATTCTATGTTTTTATTCCTTTTTAGTTTTATTGCCTTTATTGCCTTAATCCCTATAATACAGCTAGAGAAGGAAAACAGTGCCTTAGCAGAGTTCCACTGAATTTTTCAATAGTACAAGCAATAATAGTGCATGCATATGGCAGCATACCATATTGCAATCCTGGACAAATTAGTATCTGTTACTCTATATGTGTTTCTCTGCAAAAGAATTTGAGTGTGTACATTGTAGCGTTCTCTATTTACTAGGTCTATGGTTCGTGTTATATTATGTAATGGTTCATGTGTGTTGTGTAAAATAATGGTTCATACATAGTCATGTTGCTGAGAGGTGGAGCCGAGAGAGATGCTATAAGAGGTGGAGCCTGACTCAGTGGAGGAGTCAGGCAGTAGAGAAAAAGTCAGGGAGAGTAATAGAGTGTGTAGCTTGGGAAATTCTGAAGTTGATTAGTTACTGAAGATATTCATGAATCAATCTCTGTAATCAATAACCCAAAGTTTTATTTAAAGGAACTTGAAGTGTGAACCTGAATCTTTCTGAAGTACTGGTGATTTAGAGATCACCTGGTGGCAGCAGTATATAAGAGGGAAATATTTGCCTTCGTGTGCTCTGAGGCTTGACGGTCAAGAAAGGGGCACAAGGGTGGACGCCATATACATATATTATTAAACTATTTTGATCATGGTTTGCGAGGCAAAAGCAGACCATAATTACTTGGTTTGGATGAAACAGCAAGGCAGGAAAAGGAGGACAGAATGACTAGTTGTTGTTGTTTTATTATTTATTTTTTATATATCTCACCCTTCTCTCTTGTATGAACCAAGACAGCATACAAGGTATGTTTAAAAACAACAGAACTAAAAAACAGAATATATTATAACTATTTTAAATTTAATGATTTAACATATATTATGACTATTTAAAGCATGACCATTTAAATATTTACTATTTCAATTTATTAAAAATGGTTTAAGATAAATACACTAATTAATAAAGTTTAGACCTATTTAAAATCAACTTAACCCATCTGGAAACAACCAGATAAGAATAGCAAAATAACACACACACATTTAAGTGTCCAGATCAGTGGTCAAAGCTCTGTACATAAAAAAATGTCTCTGCCTGCCATTGGAAGGACAGCAAGGAGAGGGGTAAACTTGCCTCCCCAGAAGGGAGTTCCATAGCCTCAGAGCAGGCAACAAGAAGGCCCTCCACCGTGCCATCATCACACATCAATGATGGTAAATTGGGCACAAAGAAAGGCCAGCTTACAGACCTTGAGACTTGGGTAGACTCATATGGGGAGATATGGTCCTTCAGATAGTCTGAATTCACGTTGCATAGGACTATATAGGTCATCACCAGCACTTTTCATTGTGTATGTAAATAGACTGGTAGCCAATGAACCTGTGGTAGCAGAGATTTCTGTTCTCACTATAACTAACTCTGGTTGCAGCACCTTGGACATGTTGGTAGGGCTGTAACTTTCAGGCAAGGCAATTGGAGCTTTATCCCAAGGCACCAAAATCTAGATGCGAATATATTGAATATAAAATTTGTAATGATATATCTTTATTGTGCGAAAATGAATGAAGTCAAGATGTAAACCTGTATCTCTGAATAATATATGGGCACTAAAAGGATGCAAATAAGTATATTTTCTGTGCAAATCTTTTTAAACAGCTTGTGTTAAGTCCCAGTTGTGAACCAATGTAGAAACTTAACATTAATAAATAACTAGATAATCAGTTATATCATGCATGGTGAATTTAGCTGAAATTGAGTCTGATCCAAATATTACAAAGCACACACCTAAAATGAAAATATTCACTGATTACAGCCAGTTACTAAAGAATTTGGTGAAAAATTTGGTTGTATCATGCCAGCTTTAGTAGTAGTTTGCCACAGTTTCCCGACTAGTAATATCAAGAATACCATCAGTTTGCTGAAATACTTTGCCAAAAAAAGGGGAGGGAAGAACAGATTTTTTTCACCGGACTTCTTCCAGACAGTATCCTTTACTTTCATTTAAAAAAAAATTTTTTTCAGGCAAAAATGCATCAGTTCCCCTTTTCTTCAAGAAACGCATCTTTAAACCTTGTGCAGCTGAGAACAGTTGATTGTTATGAGTTTCTGAGTTGATGATGCAGATACTACTGATATCCCATTTAAGGGATTCTATGGAAGTAGGTAAAATTGTTCTTAGATTTTCTTCCTTTTGTGAGCTGTTGCAACTTTTGAGGACACTCATGTCAGAATTTCAAAGCACTGTCATTCCTTCTTGTTATGGGACTAATAAGAGTTGTTGCAATAGGTTCTGGGCCAATTCAGACAGCTGATTGGTGGCCCTCATGTGATGGCTTCTAGGAGTTGACAAAGCCACTGGTGAATGTGAAACACGATCAGATGGTATTATGACAAAATATGGGCAAATTTCTATGTTTCCATAGGCCAGAGTCCTGATGCTTAGAGTAAACCAAAGAGTAACTTTCAGTCCATTCTTCCCTGGTAGACAAGCCATTCCCTCCATGATTCACAAAGCCAGAGTGTGCATGCATCCTTGTGAATCACAGCAGGGTTTGTTTGTTTACCAAGGAGAAATGGACCAATAACTATGATTATGCTTATGCTAAGCAATAGGATTTAGGTAATAATGTTCCACATGGCATGATCAATGGCCATGCTGGCTGGGGGAATGAAAATAAGAAAGCAACACATCTGTGACAATGGGCCTGTCCACACTGTGAAATTTGGTGCAATCCGGTCAGTGCTTAAAAGGTCCTTATCTTTCATGCAATATATTTTAACTCAAGTACCCATCTGTTGTGCAATAGAGGGACTTTTAATAAATATAACTGGAAAAGACTACTGAGAATCATGGTTTATGAGAATCCCCTGAAGATTCTTCCTCCTGATGTACAAAAACAGTTGGTAGGTTGTCCCAGAATAAACATCGTATTCAGGAGGAAATCTCCCATACAGTAAAGTTATACAGTGTGTATGGGATAAGTGATTTCTTTGACATGTACCTCTATTCCAAGGCAGCCCCATCATCAGATTTATTAGCTCTTTATGAGCATGTCTTTGGTTGTTAAGAACAGTTCAGTGAGAAACTGGTTACTCTTGACATTCAAGAAGAAAGTTTCTCTACTGTTGGGCTTCACATAAGAGATGTCTTCAGCAAGAATTATCACTGTCTAAATAATGTCTTAATTTCTATCTTTTTGGGACGGCTTTTGGGAGCAGCCTATTTCCTGTTATAGATTTGGAACAAATAAGAAAGTGGTGCTGTTTGGGGGGTAACTGAGGGTTTCTAAGGTGAATGTCCTGCAGGTATGGACAACATGAACAATTTTCTCTCCATCCCAGAGGTGTTCCTGCTCAGTAAGAGCAAGATCAGAGACTAGGCATTCATTTTGTGCAGGTTAGAGTTACACTCCCCTTGAAAATATATATACACACTCTAAGAATACATTCCCACTGGTGCAGATCACTTGCTGCATAAATTGGTTACAATGGATAATATTGCCTAGCATTTTCCTACTCCCTCTTCCTGATTTACATAATAAAACATTCAATTTATCTATATTCAAAATTAGCAAATCCTTGCTAGTGGCCAGCCCTAGCAGCAAACACAGTAAGCAGAATGTGAGGAATTGAGAGCAATAGAAGACAGAGATCTGTGCTACAAAAATCCTGTCTCTCCTTCTCTAAGATAGGGCGCTGCTGAGGTGTTCAGGACTTAGGGGGAGGTTGGCCACATGTTGGCAAAAGATCCAAATGGCAGTCTAGTTAGGATCTGTATGTAAGGCACCATCATTCCTTTGCCTCAGGCAGCAAAATGTTTTGGGTCAGTGCTGATTCTCTCTCTCTGATTTTGAGAACCACAAAGTAGAGAAAGATTTTTCTGTCTTCCTTGAAACCCTTTTAATATCATATGCTTCCATATCTATAGATTATCTAACTGTTCAAGGCTTTTCTCTTAATTGTGCTTGTGAAGTGAAGAATTAGCCAAGATTAAAGTAATCATTACTTTCCAATTAGCTGAGATACTTAAAAGGGTGTGCCATTAATTTTTAAATACCTTTGTGTGCAGTTCTCATTCATTATGCTGAACTGAACTGTAAACTTAACTGAAGATGGATCCATGTCATGCAGATGCTAATACTAGTGAACAAATGACATATTTTTGCCTGTGTGTATGAATACTTATTTTCCCCATTTCTGTTTATGTATTCCTTGTGTCCAGTATTTGAGTAGCCACATCAGAAAGAGATGTAATCAACTTGCAGAATAAGGAATTGTGATGGACAGGTCAGTAACCACTCCTGTCCATCATAATGGAACCTTGATATATCAACCAATGGTTGAACAGAAGAGGCGGAACTAAGGAAATTTAAGAAGAATGGAAGACAGTTAAAGATCAGTTAGAAGTTAGGGATATGAGTTAGAGTTAGGGACTTCAGTTAAGGATATCAGTTTGAGAGAAACAGTTTAAGCAGTTAGGACCAGTATTGTGTAAGAGAAGAATAGAGAGATAGAAAACAAGATAAGAAATGAATAAGTACCTTGATTATCATGATTATACATAAACAAATATAAATGTTATCAAAGCACAGTTTATTGAATGAATAAAATAAGACCATCCATGACTCACTTTATATGATTTACTTATAAACATTTAAATAAACATTGTTTTATTGAATAACACTGATTTAAGAGTCATATTTGATAGAGTGAGGAATAACTCCTCTGGTGGCAGGGAAAAGGGTTGAAAAGTAAATGTCATACCCCAAAGTGAACCTGGGTTGTGTGAAAGAACAAACAGGGGAACTGTGTGTCTGTGTGTGTGACAGGTACGTAGTTCCATTTATCTTTGTACCACACTTTGTCTTCCAAAAGGAAGCCAAAATGCCCAACAGCAGCATACTAAAGTATCAGAACCAACCTATTTAGTTATGGGGAAGTTATCTAACAATAACAATACTGTATATAGTAACTAAAGAATAAACCTTCAGCTGCATAATAAAAGAATAAATAAGAATAAATGTTCAGCTCCATACCTAAGGGAAAAATGA